>NC_089192.1:0-159013 GCF_947507565.1 Oscarella lobularis | reverse complement strand
CAAAGTAATAATTTGACATTATTTAATTTCTCTTTCTTAGGCGCTTTTGTCTGATGAGAAGTTGCCGTCGTTGGAGTGTCTTCAGAGTGGTCGTAAAACGGTGCGATATAGTCAAAAAGTTCGCGATTGGGAACGCGTTTTGGAGTATCGCGAATGGTCGCGTTATCGTCGTCGTCTCGCCAATCTCGATCATTTATCCGACGTCGCTGCTGTCGTCGCCGGCGGCGGCGGAACGGCGGCGGCGATGCGACGAGGAGGACGCGAGAAATCGCGACTCGACGTCAACGCGCCGCCGTTTACGCCCGATTTCGATCCGAGTAGCAATTTATTGCCGCACAAACAGGCGCTCGGCGAGCGACTCTTTCCGCGCGTCGTCAATATTAATGCGGTAGGCGCGATCGACGTCGACAGGGGAGGGGAGGGGGGATCTTATTTCTTTTTGTTGTAGGAAAATGCTCGTAAAGTTACTGGAATGCTTTTGGAATTGCCACCTGCTGAGCTACTGCTTCTTCTAGCGAGTCCTGGCTCGCTTCAGCGTCGAGTTGAAGACGCTATGGAGCTTATATCGACTAGTGGACGGTCGGGTTTTTCTTTTCTATTTATTCTCGTACTTGTAGCGGTTTTTTTTTCATTGGCGACAGGGAAGCGAAAGAGATGACGGCGGCGGCTAAAAGCGCCGTCGAAGAAGAAACGAGTAGCGATGTCGATGCGATAAAATCGTCGTCGACGGCGAGCGACGCTCTGGACGAGTGTTCGCCGCTCTTTTTTCAACCCGGAAAGGCCGGTTTCTATTCGCCGCGCGTCGGCAAGGATACGGCGGCTCGATTAAACGCCTATCGAAACGTTGGAAGGTGAGAAAGAAAAAGAAAGAGAATCCTTTTTTGAATAATTTTGTGTTACAGAATTTTTGGACTCTGTCTTTTGCATAACGAATTGTGTCCAATCACTTTGAATCGACACGTATTGAAATATTTGCTAGGACGCAAGGTAAGAATCGCGACTATTAATTTATTTAAAAAATGAATATTTGGTCCTATAGCCGTCGTTTCACGATCTCGCCTTCTATGATCCAGCTCTGTACGAGAGCCTACGAAAACTTCTCATCGCCGCTCGCGAGCCGAATTCCGACGTCTATTTCGCTTCGATCGAACTCCCGTGCACCGTCGTTCTGCGCAAGGAAGAGGGCGGCGAAACGGTTCGTCTCGTCGCCGCCGACGACGAAGACGACGATGAGGAGGACGGCGACGACGAAAAGAACGCTTTTCTGACCGCCGATAACGTTGATTTGTACGTCCAGCGATACGCCGAATGGGTAATGATAAAATGTCGCGAACGATCGCTTGACGCCATGGCGAGCGGCCTCGGCGACGTCGTGCCGTCGTCGACACTCTCCGGCCTGATGGCCGAGGATCTTCGACTTCTTTTGAACGGCTGCGGCGACGTGAGCGTCGATCAGTTGAAGAAGTATACGACTTTTAATGACGAGACGGGTAAAGGGGGGATGTATTTATTGTTTAATTTTAAAATGACTGCTTTTTCAGCGTGCGATTCCGTCGAACGTCTCGTTCAATTTAAGCGCTGGTTTTGGCAGGTCGTCGAGAACTTGAGTCGTAAAGAAAAACAAGATTTGGTACGTTGAAAAAAAATAAAAAAATACGAAGGAAGGGGAGAATTCTTTATTGATGTTTTAGGTTTATTTTTGGACGTCGAGTCCCGCTCTTCCGGCGAGCGAAGAAGGATTTCAGCCGTTGCCCACGATTACGATACGACCGCCTGACGACAATCATTTGCCGACGGCGAATACGTGCATTTCTCGGCTCTACGTGCCTTTCTATTCGTCGAAAGCGTTGCTGCGAGCGAAATTGCGACTGGCGATCAAAGCGAAAGGATTTGGATTTGTCTGACGTGTTTTTCTTCTTTTTTTCTCCCTTTTGAGTTTGTGTAAGACAAAGGTATGATGGGATCGCGTGATTTCGAAATGGATGGGGTCAATCGTTATTTATTGAGAGATATATGTACGTATGTATCCTAGAGATTGTCTGTTTTTGCTTTGAATTCACGTAGGATGTCCAATAGATGTGTTTTTGTCGGATTGAATTGGACGTCTTTTCCATTGGCTGACAAGTAATGATCCCCCGAATTAAATTAATTAATTAATTAATTAATTGGATTACCTAGAGTCACTGCAATAGACGAATTAGAGCCGTCGTTTTTCACGTCTGCTTTAATTTCGCATTTTGGATTAGTCGTTCTCATTTTGGCGGCTGAAACTCGCCGGAGAAAATCTCTAGAGGACGTTGAGGACAGTGCGTACGATCGACGTCAGGAGAGCACCTCGCAGTACCCGATTTCGGATCAAAACTGCAAAAGGAGACGCGAATTCGCGACACGTTCTTCAAACTGAGATTTCTCAACGACGCCATATAGGACAGTCCGGGAATTTCGTAAACGCGCGTTACACGCGTCTCATTTTGTAATTTTGCGCTCACGTTTCGCCTTTCTCCAGCGCGCAGCGCATCATCATCATGGCTCACGGACTATATCGATGGCCGGACGAGCGTCGATCGCGCGATCGACGAAGAAACGAATACTATTTCCATCGCGACTACGAACGCCAACGCGACTACGAACGTAATCGAGCCCGCTACGATCGCTATCGGACGCGAAGTCGTAGTCGAAGTCGATCGCGATATCGCGATCGTTGGCGAGGCTATGTCGATGAAAGAAATCGATATCGACGAGAGAGACGACCAAGTCGAAGTCGACATCACTATTATAATCACGTAAGATGGTTTTGTCGTCGTACGCATTCGTCGAACGAGTTTTTGGCTCGGTCCGCATACGGGGGTTGTATTTGTACATTGAAAGGGAGAGTGCCCGGATATTTTAAACCGGATGTAGCCGGAATTCGCGCTGTTCGTGTCGTGCGACCCCCTCGCGCTTTTAGCCGGCGCGCGAATCGTGTTTTCGCGTGCGCGCCTTCCGCGTACACATTCGACGTGCGAGAAATCGACGCACGACCCATCGCGCTTTCCCATTGGCCAATTCCCCTAATCAATAACGAAAGCAACAGCCCAGATTCCTCTGACGTAGTACACGATAGAGCACACGCGCACAAGCGAACGATCGATCAAGGCCCCCCCCGCCCGCCCGCCCGCCCGTCTCTTCGACGATCTCTCTTTCGTTTTCGACTCCACATTCGTTCGTTCTCGCGTGGGGGAGGAGGGCGCGAAAAAGAGCGCGCGTGTGTAAATATGTCTGGCACGGAAATTCTCCAACGAGCCGCCGCCGCCTCGCTAAAAACAATGGATAGTGGCGGCGGCGGTGGCGGCGTCGCGCCTTCGTCGTCGTCGTCGTCGATCGCTAGCGAAAGCGCGACGACTGACGTCGTCGAAGCCGTCGCCGTCGCGACGACGAACGGTGGGGCCCCCTCTTCGGCTTCGGTCGCCACGACGGTCAATCGTCTCGTCGTTCAACTCTCAATGCAAACTGGTTCGCAGGCGGCGGCGAGTGGGCCGAGCGGCGGCGCAGGCGCAGGCGCGACGACAACGTATCATTCTCAGAACGGTGGGCAGCGCAACGGCTATCATCACGCCGGGGCGACGGCTACGGCGCCCAAAGCGGAGAAAGCGTCGAAGGACGTCGCGGCGACGGCGGCGGCGCGACGATCGATTCTTGTTCGCGACGATCAAGACGGGCATCTCATTTATAAGGCCGGCGATCGAATCGATAGATGTATTACGAGCGCGTCGCGTGCTGCAGTCCATGTTTTCGCGCTCGCGTTTTGTTCTGTTTCGCGTCGCGCGTTCGATTCCCCTCCTTGTCACCTCTAGACGCTTTTTTTTTTATTATGCGTTGTTTCTTTTTCTGTAGACGAAATCAGGTCGACGCTCGGCGAGGGAACGTTCGGGAAGGTCGTCGAATGCGTCGATAGGTTCGTTTTGTCTTTAGAAAGATAATTCCCGGGTTTTTGACTGGGTTTGCCCCCCACGCACGCACCCACGCACGCGTTTCTTTTTCCGACCAATCAACGATCGTTTGTTAGAAAGAGCAACAAGAGAATGGCACTGAAAATCATCAAGAACATCGAAAAATATCGGTAAGACACGCGCGATCGCCGCCGCCGCCGGAGGAACGAAGCCTCCTAATTCCCTCGGTTGGGAAGCGGGCTTGGTGTAAATATGCGAATGCCTCCGCACGTCGCGGTCTATTTCGCGATGAATGAAATGTGGGCGGGGATCGTTTCTATTTGTGTCTCTTCGCGCAGCGACGCGGCGAAGATCGAAATACGCGTTCTTGATCGACTGCAGATGAAAGACCCCAAAGGCGAACAGTAAGTAAAAAACGCGGACGCGCGCGCGCAACGGGGGTCGCCTATTGCGCGCACTCTCTAAACGCATTAGCGCTAAATGGAACGAAACCTTTTTGTGTGAACGCCTCCGCGCGAATCGATAATCGCGTTCTCTCGTTTCGCAGATTGTGCGTTCAGTTGAAAGATCGTTTCGATTACTACGGGCACATGTGTCTCGTTTTCGAAATGCTCGGCTTGAGCGTCTTTGACTTTTTGGTTCGTTGCTATGGGAGTAGCGCGCGCTAAAAGTAACCGAAAACTACACCCTTCTAGAAAGATAATAACTATCGTCCGTATCCGCTACATCATGTGCAACGCATATCGTACCAAGTGATCAGAGCGGTTGCATGTGAGAAAAAGATAACGCGCGCTAAATATTTTCTATTAGAATTCAATATTTTAGTTTTACATCGATTGCGTATTACTCACACGGACTTGAAACCGGAGAATATTCTCTTTGTGTCGTCAGAATCGTGTATGGTATACGATCACGTCAAAGTAAAAACAAAAGAGAATTTTTAATGTTTAATTAATTAAATTCTCCGCCGCGCAGCGACAAGACGTCCGCATTGTAAAACACTGTAACGTTCGACTCATCGACTTTGGCTCAGCAACATTCGACGACGAGCATCACAGCACCGTCGTATCAACGAGACACTATAGAGCCCCAGAAGTCATCTTAGGTATAAGATTAAGATTAAGATTATATAAGATTAAGATTATATAATCTTATCTCTCATTCTTCTATTTTCTTATATAATGTTATTAGAACTTGGCTGGTCTCATCCTTGTGACATGTGGAGTATTGGATGCATAATGTATGAACTTTACACAGGCAGTACATTGTTCCAGGTGAGGGGTCAAGGGGTTGGGGTGGGGACCCTCTTGGAATGTCCTATAATAGACGCATGACAATCTCGAGCATTTGGCTATGATGCAAGCCATTCTTGGACCCATTCCACTTCGCATGCGAAGATCCTCAAAGTGAGGAATCCACACAGATCGCGCGCGCTATCTCTAAATTCGTTTTGAGTAGAAAAACGCGGTATTTTCATAAGGACGAGTTAGATTGGAACGAGCATAGTTCAAGTGGACGATACGTACGACATCATTGCAGGAAATTGAAGGTAGGGGAATATCAATATCAATAGGGAGGGGGCCCCTTTAAGGGCACTCCTTTTATATATAGAAGTACTCCAAGTCGAATGAACGGGCTCACGTGGAAATATTTGACTTGATTGAAAAAATGCTCGAGTATGAGCCAGCGAAACGTATGACAGCCGCTGAAGCACTGCTACATCCGTTTTTTCGCAGCCAGCTTCCGTCTCCCTTTCATACATAGGGTAGAGGGTCACGTGTTTATTAGGGAATGAGAGAGATATAGGGGGAGACATAAGAGAGATAAATTGGTTTAAATTAATTTGAAATTAGGGTCTGCTACGATAGATTTACTGCTATTTATGTGACTGGGGTGTATTGCTCTCTTTCTTTCTCTTTTTTTGGGTGTAAGTTCTACTACTTCCCGTTGTATATATTCACGAGATTTTTATCGTTTATTTGTGAGCGTGAGCGCGCGCTAAGGACACTACGCATGCGTGTACAAGAGACTGTACGTCCTTCGAAAACTCGCTCTAAACAGCTTCTCAAGAGCGCTCGCTAGCGTTGTTTTTAGGCACTTTGGAAAGAGAGAAAGGTGAGGAGATTGATGTCGTGCAAGGAGGGGCCCCCGTTCAGGATTATATTTTGTTACCAGATCGGAGAAGGTCTGCGAACTCTAGAAAGCGTTCGAAACGCGAGCGATTGTTCAAAGGTAAGACAGTAGGCGATTTCGGTTTGATCGTATAATAGGGGCCCCTTTTTAGGATCATGTTACAGCGCACGCGCATCGCATGAAATGAACTTTCAAACATCGTCAAGGTAAAGATACTGTTACAGTGCAACTAGAGACCCCCGCTTTTTAGTCAAAACCCTCTTCTTTTCTGATGGACCGCGGTAAAATTTGACCATGAACTATTATAGTTCACGGTTTTTGACTAAAAGTGTCCATGAACTATAGTTCATGGTTTTGAGCCCCCAAGTCTCACTTTGTAATGATCCAGTCTTGAAAATGACAGCCGCTTTCTTCAGCATAAGTGATGAAGTTAAGAAACGCCAATGAGGAAGAAGAAGAAGAAGAAGAGAACGTCTTCGCGCGGTTTTTATAGTGCATGAAATTTTTATTGCATGAAATTAACGGTAGGAGCTTTTGATCTCCAGGGTATGGAGACGAAAGCGAGCTTAGGGACTTTGCACACTGGCAAAGTCCCTACGCTAACGCGCGGGGAGCACGTCGTTGCATGTCGCGCGCGGACGTTTTATACCAAAAAGTAGGAGAAACTATGTTCAAAATTTTATTAAAAATATCCCGGATGTTAATAAAAATTTAAAAAGTCCTTCCGGTCTCCCCCTTCCTCCTCCTTCTTTCTTGGTTGTCCCTGGGCCGCCGCTCCTGCGCTGCCACTTGACCCCCCCTAGGAGGCCAAGTGGTGAGACTGAGACTGCAGTCCCCACAGTGAACTTTAACCCAAGTCCACAGGGGGTAGGCACATTATCCTCCAGCCTCCAAGGAGCGAGACTTTAACCCAAGTCCCCAGGGGAGAGCGCATTAACCTCCAGCCCACAAGGAGGGAGACTTTGCCCAAGTCACCAGGGTGAACTTTAACCCAAGTCCACAGGGGAGAAGCTGATTATCCTCCAGCCCACAAGGAGGGAGACTTTAACCCAAGTCCCCAGGGTGATGGCTTCGTCTACATCTTCTTCTTTCTGCATCTAATATCGTCGGATTGATCCGTTGGGGGAGAGGAGAGAACTAAAGAAAAATCAACGTGAAATCAAAGCACTCAAATCTACGGTCTTATTTACCTTGAATAATTGAAAGAAACGCTGTGGAGGAGGAGGGAATTGATCCATGTATTGATATAGGCATCTACAAAAAATTCCAATTTCAGCGAAAATTTGAGGTGTGAGGTCCAATTGGTACCGCGAGATCAAACAGGCAACCAATCCCCATTGTTATATAAAGAAATCTTAGGAATCGGAGAGGTCACCAAAATGAGCAAAAACCATGGACTATGTTCACGGTTGCCTAAAAACCTCAACTCACGGATTTCCAAATAAACGCGCTACATCTACTCTATTTTATGAGTAGAACAACCCCACGAGGTCAAACAGTTCGTGCGGATCAAATTTCACACCAAAAAGGACCCACTTCCGGTATGCGTTAATATTAGTCACGCCCCCAAAATAGCAAAAATTCAAGCGTTAGAACAAATTTGAGACCGCGGAGTCAACTAAGCACCAAAGCCCTATCGTTTGACGTAGAAAGATTGGAATTAGGGTTCAGGGATGCCTAAAAACCTGACCTCACGGATTTTCAAATAAACGCACTAGATCTGCTCTATTTTATGAGTAGAACAACCCTACGATGTCAAACAGTTGGTGCGGGTCAAATTTCACACTAAAAAGACCCCTTTCTGGTATGCATTACGTCAACGTTACCTTACGCATGCGCGAAGCACTACGTGTCGAAAAATGCTCCAAAAAAGCCTTGTTCAGATCCCAAACGAAGAAAAAAGACGACCTAGTCCGTTTGAGACTTTTTCGGCAACTGAAAACGAGGACAGACGGCCGCGGGACGACAAGGACGGCGAGATCTCGTGGCTAACTGCGCACGCATGCGCATTGCAAACCTATTACGTATACAAAATATTTTAATCGACTAGGTTAAATAAGCCTTTACTTTTTCGTATACAACAAAGGTAATGCACGTTCCGGGCGTGACTCTCAACAAATTTGTCCCCAATCCTTTGTAAAATCCCCGTACACGTTCACGCCTCAAAAACGAAAAATTAATTTAATTAAAACTTATCAAGAAACATACTTCCACGTGTCGCGAATGACATCCTTTATTCCCTCATAATTTCGATGCTGATCCTTCAAAAAAAATAAAAATTTTAATTAATAATAAATTTTAAAATTGTACCTGAAGCCGAGACCTGACGACTTGATAGGGATACGTCAACACAGTGGCAAAGACTTTAGACAGAGCAGCGAGAAGAATATACTCAAACGCCACCTTAAGAAAATTAATTAATTAATTAATTAATTAATTATTGCTGACCAATTGATCTGTGTCTTTCATTTCCATCCACCTACGATGTCTCCTCTGTAAATCCTCATAGGCCATGAATTGCAAGGCCCCATGAGAAACTCCCAAAAGACCAGGCAAGAAACCCTAGTAGTGCTACACTAGTACATAAGAAAGAGAGACTCTCTTTACCTTATAAAGGCCACTAAAACCCTCTAGACGATAGATTTTCAAAAAAGCGTCTAAGCAAATAAATAATAAATAATTATATATATTTATATAGTCTTACCTGCCATACTATGATAACGTCTACTTGCTGAATCGTATTCCAAGCACATACGGGTCTTGACTACCCATAGGGGATTTGTCAATGCCAAAGTCAATGAACCTTTAATTAATTAAAATTCGACATATATTAATTTGATTTTTTTCTCACCTGCAATAGCGGCGGCGACAAGATGGCGTCCCGCTTCCGTTTGATTAAAATTCGACCAATCGGCGAGCGATAATTTAATTGCGTTATACGCGTAGAAAAATATTCCCCACGACGTGCAGGAGCCGGCTAAATTGGGCGTTAGACCCTGGAAAAGGAGATGCGCTTGAATTGAAATCAATAACGATGTCGATTTACCTTGTAGAGACCTCGAATGCCTTCCGTTCGAAAAATGCTTCGTATTGCATCGAACGTGTGTCGGTATTGAGGTCGCGACGAGTCGATACCTTCGTTTACTAAATTTCGAGCTCGTTTGGGTGGTTTTTGATAGTGGAGAGGTGTTCGTTCACCTTGGAAGCGAATTTTGACGAGATCGAGGGGATGGAGTAGGAGAGTCGACGCGAAACCACCGGTTATGCCCGCGACGAGGTTTTCCAGCCTCGCCATGCGTGCAGGAAGAATAACTGAGGCGATTTCGCGACGAAATGGAATCTTTGTCCGGGATGCTGACGTCAATCCCCGGCCCGGATAACAGCACACGTGGGTGAGCAATAAACAAATAAAAAACGTCTAAAAACATATTAAGAAACGGTATTAATCGAAGATTCGTCGTCGACGAGTAAACGTTCGCTCGCTTTCCTCTCTCCGCCGGCAGCCCACCACTGCAGTTTCCCGGATGCTAATACCGAATACATAATAGCCCCAAATAAATTGATTTCTCCAATCAAAAAGAAGACGTTTCGCCATTGAATTTTTAAAGCCTAATAATACACACATAGAATATTAATATCTTTGCAATGACGTACGTGAGATCCAGGCGGAGCTGAGGTCATTGCATTCGTCACATATGGACTAATAATTCCAGCGAGAGTACCAAAAGTATTACCTATACCTAAAATAATGCCAGAGTAACGCGGAGCGATGTCCAAGTAGTTGATTCCTGCTCCGGATAAGGTCACTCCACCAAGACTCACACCGAGACAAAGGTGCACTGTAGCAATTGTTTTGCTACTCGTATACGTCGCTAATATAGGAAAAATCGTCAGGCAAATCATACCTTAATTAATCGATTAATTAATTAATTATTATCGATTTTTATTAGTGATGTACCAAGGACTTGAGCCAATTTTCGAATTGCTGTTGTAGACATGATGGATTTTCTTCTACAAATATCAACAAGCCAGCTAGAAAAAACTATGACGACAACCATAAGCCCGTATGGAAGTGCAGACAAAAACCCATCCTTTAGAAGAAAAAAACAATAGATTTAATAATAAAAATAATATAATCTACATCTGTTATATTGAAGTTGAGAACGTCGTTGAAAAAGGAGGGAAGGCACGTGAGAAGAGCGTAGTAGCCAAACATTCCACAAAAAGAATTAATAAAAATAGCCCATACGGGCCACGAAGTGAATATCTCTCGGATTGGTATGCGAGTATCTGAGCCCTAAAGAAGATAGAAGAAAATTAATGATTTTATTTATTTATTGATTCTTGCTTTGAAAATTTTTTGTTCTGCCATTTCTTCTGCTATTTTCGTTTCGATGTGAATGCGCTCGGATATGTCAATACGCGGATGTTTTGCCGGCGAATTGAAGGCGAAAAAGAGCCACGTGACCCACCACACGAGACCAAGACAACCTATTGCGAAAAATAAAACACAAATACCAATAAATATATAAAAATTTATAAATACCAAATACATAAAAGACGGAAGGCCACTTGGATCCGTGTGGAGGAGAAGGAAATCCGTGTTGACACAATAGGCCGCTGATTGGCATGGCAACAACAGTGCCAAACATAGCCCCTTTAATATTAAATAGTAATATAGTATTGATTAATTTTGTACCTACCTGAAAATGCTATGTTGCTCAATATCGTTCTTTCTAAGGGAGGAACCCAATGACTCAACATCACAATCAAAGCAGGATAACTAACACCCTTAATTAATTATAATTAATCGATTAATATTATTAAATTTGAATTGATTTATTTTACTTCGCCTATTCCTTCGCCTATTCGAATTGCGACCAAAAGCCAGGGACTTTGGTAAGCGGCCAAGGGAGTGAATAGAGTGAGAATTGTCGTGCAAAGACAACCGATTCCAAAAACGTGTTTGCCGCCGTATTTTCGCGCCAGAAATCCTCCGGGGATGTTCGTAAGCGCGTACCCGTAGAAAAACGACGCGAGGACAACTCCTAATCGAGTCACGTGATATGGATACCTAAAGATTCGAGTGCTTTCTTTTTCCTTACCTTTCGTATTCGAAGACCACTTCAGTTCGGACTAAATAGAGTGACTAGATATTGCGCGAAGCATTCGAACGATCGCAACGCTCAGATTAAAGCGCAAAGCGTAAACGTTAGCCAAGCCGAAAAAGGCGAGCAAAGCGAGGACATAGCGCGCCGGCGGAGAGCGCATTCGTTCAGCCGTTTGACGGTTTTTTCGTCGAGTATACGGGAGCTGTCTACTCTACGTCATTCGCTTAATAAAATGTATAAATAATAGTTAGTGAGCCACAAAACGATCAGTCGAGAAGAAAAACATTTTCGAATACATTCAACGTGCTACCTTTGAATATTCAATTTCTAGGCGAGAATTGGTCTTCTTTCGTCGTCTTTCAATTTTTTGATTCCTCCAGCCCACCACTGCAAATTTCCCGACGCTAGAATAAGAAAAACAATCGCGCCAAAGACGTAGATCTCAGCAGCAAGATAAAAGACATTTCTCCACTCGAGCTGCAATTGCTAATAGAAAAATAACCCTCATTAATTATTAATAATTATTATTTATTATGTATTATTATTTATTATTATCTATTATTATTATTTATTATTATTTTGATCGCACGTGTGATCCGGAAGGAGCCGGAGTCATTGCACCGGCCACATAAGGCGCAATGATACCGGGAATCGTTCCAGCGCCGTTCGAAATTCCCATCAGAAGACCGGCATATCGAGGAGCAATATCCAAATGATTGACACTGCTACCTGACATCTGCATGCCTCCAATTCCAACCGAAAGACAAAGGCACACGATTATAATCGTTCGATTGGTCGTATAGCAAATTGCAACCAAGAAAACAGCAGGCAAAAACTGACCTAAGAAAAAATTAAATAATTAATTAAATAATTTTTTCGTACCTAAAGAATTCATGAGTTTTCGTGTAGCTGTTGTCGACAAAATGTGTCGTTCTCGCAGTGTATCAGCTACCCAGCCGGTGAGAGGAATAACAAAGGCAAGCAAGGCGTAAGGAACAGCAGATAAGATTCCATTCTAAAAGAATAAAGAAGATTAATTAATTAAAGTATATGAATTTTATATATTTACGTAAAATTCCATTCTAAAAGAATAAGAATAAAGAAGATTAATTAATTAATTAAAGTATATGTATTTTATATATTTTCGTAATAAAGGAGATTAATTATGGTATTTACATTTGTTATATGGAATCCTAGAACTGATTTGAGAAACGATGGAATGTCGGTGAGAAGTGTATAGAAACCCCAATTGTTGCAAAAATAACTGACAATAATTGCCCAGACTGCCGGTGACGTCAGAATTTGATAAACGGGTACGGAGACATCCTAGAAAAATAATTTCTATTTTTTTGAATTTTGGACTTGAGTTCACTTTTTTTTACGTCGCTTGTCTCGCTTTGCTTTCGAATCTCTTCATCGCGTATCGACGATTCGATGTAGTCTCGCTCTTCGGCGCTGATTCGCGGATGATTTCGAGGCGAACTATGCACGAGAGCAAACCAAAGAATACACCAAATCAAACCCAGAGTACCTTAGATAAAAGAAATAAAAAATCAAGAATCTAATAATTATTTATTATACCGAAGACATAAAAGACGGACGGCCATCTGGACCACGCGGGCGGACTTTTGAATCCGACATCGCAGAGAATTCCACTTATAGGCATTGCTAGTACTGTACCAATAGAAGCACCTAAAATAATTATTAATTAATAGGTATTTATTATTAATTATTAGGTAAAATATTTATTCGGCCGTTCGTACGTACCCGTATATCCTATTGTTGTTAATTTGCTTCGTTCGAGAGGTGGAGCCCATTTTCCCCACATGGCATGCACGGCGGGATAAGTGACGCCCTTAGAAAGGACGCCGTACAAGTGCTACAAATTGACCACGCCCCTTTGCAGGTACCTCGCCTAGACCTTCGAGAATTCGCACGACGATGAGAAGCCACGTGCTCTGATAGGCGGCGATCGGCGTGAGAAGAGTTAAAACGGTCGTGCAAAGACAGCCGAGACCGAAAACCCATTTGGCGCCGTATTTGGCTGATAGCATGCCTCCGGGAATTTGCGTGACGATGTAACCGTAGAAAAACGAGCCTAGAATGATTCCTGCGAGAACAACGATGTCTTTGGAGGCGAATCTAGGTCTCTACTCACCGCTCGTCGTCGGATCCCAGTCAAATTCTTTCTACGCGCGGGAGGAAGCGACTTTCTTCCGAGTCACGTGCACGCGTGAGGTTTTCTTGCCTTCATTTTGACCATGGCCACGCTTAGATTAACGCGAAGGGCGTAGACGTTGGCAAAACCCAAGAGAAGCATGACGGCTAAAGCGTAGCGAGCAGGAACGTAGAATCGCGATGCCATGATGTGTGAGAAATAACACGCGACGGAAGACACGCCCACTAAAAAATCACGTGAGAGTAATCAAATGTGTACCTCAAAAATCTTTTTCTTCTTCTTCTTTTATACGAATGAGAGTTGAACTTGTATCTAAAAAATCAATTATCCACGCACGCAAAAAAAACAAGTTAATTATAATTAAAAAACGTGTTCCTCAAAATTACGAGCGTTAATAGTCGAAACCATAATTCGATTCCATGCTCCTCTCCCCATCGTCGTCTTTCACATTAACAATGTGACTACTGGGAGTTCCCTTTCTGAGCCCCGCCCCCCACCACTGCTGTTTCCCGGATGATAAAATAAGAAAGAAAAGTCCACCGAATGCGTAGATTTCGGCGGAGAGAATAAAAACGTTACGCCACTCCACTATCAAATGCTAATCCGCAATAAATCAATAAATTAAATCTCTACTATTTCCCGTACTCACGTGACTTCCGGGTGGAGATGGAGTCATCGCCCCGGCGACGTACGGTCCAATAATACCCGGAAGTGTCCCGGCAGCATTGGTAATTCCCATTAGAAGACCGGCATATCGAGGAGCAATATCCAAATGATTTACACTGAAACCGGAGAGTGACATGCCACTTATGCCCACAGCGAGACACAAACACGTGACAGCGAAAGTCTTATTCGAAGTGAAACCAGTTAAAACCAAGAAAGCAGCAGGCAACAACTGACCTAAGAAAAAAAATAAATAATAGATAAATAAATAATTTTAACGTGCCTGGTGTATTGACTAATTTTCTCGTGGCTGTCGTAGATAGAATACTTTTCTCGCGCAGCGTATCAGCTATCCAACCGGTTAGAGGAGCAACAACGGCCATAACAATGTAAGGAGCCGCAGACAAAATCCCATCCTTAGTGTACACATACTCCATATAGATTAATTAATTAATATCATTTTCTTTACTTTGGCTATGTCGAATCCTAGTACGTCTCGAAGAAAAGACGGGATGTCGGTGAGAAGTGTATAAAAACCCCAATTATTACAAAAATAACCAATAATAATCGCCCACAAAGCGGGCGACTTCATCATGGGTAAAATAGGCGTAGAAACGCCATCCTAAAAATTATTTAAAATTCGATTGAATTTTAAATATATTAAGATTACGTCATATATCGGATTTCCTTGACTAATCGATGATTCTATGTAATCTCGTTCCTCGACGCTGATTCGTGGATGAGATCGAGGCGAACTGTGCACGAGAGCAAACCAAGCAACGCACCAAATCAAGCCAACGGCTCCTAATAAAATTAATTAATTAATCCAATATTAATTAATTTTTCTAATGTACCAATACATAATCAATATTAATTATTTTTTCTAATGTACCGAATACATAAAAGACGGAAGGCCATCTGGATTTGTGAGGAGGAGTCTTAAAGCCGTGATCGCAAAGATAGCCACTCACAGGCATCGCTATCACCGTACCAAGATAAGAGCCTCCAAAAGAAAGTGACGTAACTACTAATTAATTTTATTATTTATTTATATTGTACCCGTGATTGCTAGTGTTACTAATTTGCTTCGTTCGAGAGGAGGAGCCCATTTGCTCCACATGGCGTGCATGGCGGGAAACGTCACGCCCTGGTTAATTAAATAAGTTTGAATGTATTTTTATTGTGCCACGCCCCCACCTCGCCTAGTCCTTCGAGAATTCGCACGGTGACGAGAAGCCATTCGCTTTTGTAGGCGGCAATTGGCGTGAGAAGCGTGAGAATTGTCGTGCATAGGCAACCGAGACCGAATACCCATTTGGCGCCGTATTTCGCCGCGAGTAGACCTCCGGGAATTTGCGTTAAGATGTAACCGTAGAAAAACGAGCCGAGAATGATGCCTACGAGGCGAAACGTCAACGATGTCGTTAGAACGCGTATTCGACTTACCGCGCGTCGTCGAATCCCAGCCGAATTCCTTCTACGCGACGAGAAACGAGATCGTCTTCGTTGTCACGTGATCGATCGAGACCTTATTCTTGCCTTCATTTCGACCATGGCCACGCTGAGATTAACGCGAAGAGCGTAAACGTTCGCGAAGCCCAAGAGAGCCATTACGCCCAAAGCGTAGCGAGCGGGAAAGTAGAACGGCGACGATCTCGACGACTCCATCTCAAACGTGGCGGCAGCACGTGATCGAAACCCCGGATAAAACTAGAAATTTTTAAAAGTCTCGCTGCACTTTTCCGTGCGGCAGCGAAAGACTACTTGTCTGCGATTCGGGCATAGACGTTCCATTGGCCCACCATTGTTCTTCCCCAGAGCCAAGAATGAGAAATATCAATGCTCCAAATATTTGAATTTCGGCGCCAAGATAAAATACGTTTCGCCACTCTTCAGCCAAAACCTAAAAGAAAAATAATTAATTAATTAATTAAAATGAATATTAATTTTTACGTGGGTTCCTGAAGGAGCTGAGGCCAGTGCTCCTGCTACATAAGGTGCTACTATCCCAGAAACCGTTCCAGCTGTATTTGTGATTCCCATGAGCGTGCCAGCAAAACGAGGTGCAATATCCAAATGATTCACATTGAAACCAGAATAGGAAAGACCATTAAATCCAACGGAAATAGCCAGGAGAACAACGGCAAGCGCTTGACTTGAAGCAAATCCCGTTCCAATAAGAAAAACAGCCGGAAGTATTTGACCTAATAAAACAAAATAAATAATGAATATCTAGCAATTTTTTTTCTAACCTAAACAATTCATCAATTTTCTCGCTTGAGTTGTTGACAAAATTTTCGTGCGCCGCATAAAATCCGTTAGAGTCCCTCCCGATGGAATAACAATAACAATGACAACATAGGGAAGAGCAGAAAAGATTCCACCCTAAAAATAAAAAAATAAAAAAACAAAAATTCTAATATACAAATTTTTTTCTTACTTTCATAATTCCTATATGATGAACGTCTTTGAAAAACGTAGGCATATTGGTGAGAAGTGTATAGGCTGCCCAATTGTTGCAAAGGTGACTCACTATGACTGACCAAAATGCCGGTGACGTCATAATGGCACGCCAGGGCGTCGGAACGGCAACTTCCGTCTTTTGAGGAATGCTCGACTCAATAAAATTTCGTTCTTCCGTGCTTATACGGGGATGCGTGCTGGGGTAGCTGTGCACAAGGAAAAACCAAGCTATGCACCACAAAAAACCAACAGCACCTTTAGAGAAAACTAATAAATAAATACCTTTTTAATTAATATATTAAAATACCGAATACGTAAAATATTGATGGCCATCTATGACCCTCTGATACAAAACCGTGTTGAGCTAAGACACCTGATAGAGGAAAGGCAATAATATTGCCCATCCACGCACCTTTTATAGAAAATCCTAATTTAATTAATTAATTAATTCAATTATTATATACCCGTATAACATAGTGTTGTCAATATGGTTCGTTCGTACGGAGGCGCCCAATGAGACCACATGGAATGCATAGCGGGAAACGTCACACCCTTAAATAAAACCACGCCCCCATCCGATTAAATTAATAATTTAATTATATATTATTTTTACTTCGCCAATGCCTTCGAGGACGCGAAGAGCAATGAGATAGCCGAGGCCGTAGTGAGCGGCGAGCGGCGTTAATACGGAAAGAACGACGGTGCCCAAGCAGCCCAAGCCCATTACCCATTTGCCGCCATATCGTTCTGCTAGCCAACCTCCGGGAACTTGCGTGAAAATATACCCGAAGAAGAACGAGCTGAGAATGAGGCCTCGAGAGAGAAATGAACTGCGTAGAGGTTTAATTTCAATTTCAATCTACCTTCCGTTGTCGATGACCAACCGTATTGGTCCTAGAGAAAAGAACGCATATACTACGAGTGCCACGCCCATTCTTTTTCTCGCGTTTGCGTTCGCTCTTTGCGGATCTATTGCGTGCGATTTAACCTTCATGTCGATGATGGCGACGCTGAGATTGACGCGCAGGGCGTAGACGTTCGCGAAACCGATGTGGCCTAGAATGGCGAGAACGTAGCGCGTCGGAATGCAGCCCGTCGATCTTTTGCGCGCGATTAGAGGCTTATTCATCGTCAGCGAGACGTTCTTCCGGCTTCGCGTTCACTTCCCGACGAATCGCGACTGTGGTTTGTTGATGGTAGCGCGCGTTGATGCGCGAACGTCACGCAATCACGCAAGACGACTCGATCGTCTACGATGAAAGAAAAAGAGATCGATTCATGTCGATACCAAAGCAGTTTTACTCCCGAACTCACAAAAGTTAGACTACAATCGTATCTGTTGGACTTTTTTGGCCTTCACCAACAATCAATGGTCCCCATGGAGACTTATATCAAGGACTCGTTCACGTGTTCGAATTAGCTTTGCGCAGTGGCGATACCATAGCTTATGAGGTCTAACCGAGGCGTGGTTATTGCTAGTTGAAAACTATACCCAATGCCCCGCGTAGTTGACCCCTGGTCGACTTCGCAATTTTTGGAAGCCGGTTCGCCGGCCGATAATAAATGTCAAAAGAAAGAAATTAGACTTGGAATCAGTTTTTTTCTCATTTTTCACACAACTACAATTTTTTGCACGTACAAAATTTGCTCTGCAGTCATTCTTCGAAGCTTTATTGCTCTAGAGCAGCTTCAGAATCGTATTTAGCCTCGGCATCAGCGGTGCTCTTTGAAACGGCTGCTACCCCACTCTCCTCACTACCGGATTTCCCAATTTTCTCCTATAAAAAACAATAATTTTTATATGTATTTTATATATATTGAATTTTTGCCTTGATTGACGTCTTAGCTCTGCCAAAAGCGTCAGATGTTTTAGCACCCGCTACTTTGAGAGCTTTGCCTGTTTTCTCTCCAGCCGTACTCAGAGCAGAGGCAGCACTTTGATAACTAAAGAAAACTCACTTCAATGAATTATGTAGCAACTATTGACTCCTTAGCGTGCGCACGCTCCGGAACTGGTAATCTTTTCTCCCAAATCGCGAAAAAATTTCCCAGTCGATTGCACACTAAAAGAAAATTTGAAATTGAATTTTTCGATTCGGGATTTCTTACGGTTTCGACTCCTTGATTTCGCGAAAACCGACTTTTACATCTTCCTTGAGCTGACTCAAAGCCGTGATTCCGAGTTGTTTCTTGATTTCGGCCAATTCGCGATTCTTTCGTCCGAGCGCTATTTGAAGCGAATTGATCTCCTCTTGGACCTACGCGAGAACGATTCGACGTCGCAAAAGCCCCTTTTTTAACGAAGGGAACCTGTATCATTCGTTTTTCGAGCTCGCGATGCCGTTCTTCCTCTGAATCGTTGCTCGTTTTCGATTCGGACGTGTTTAGTTCTTCCTCGCGAGTGTCCTCGGTCGACTCCGAGCCCTGTTCGAGCGACGTATAGAGCGTCGCTGGTTCTTTTTCGCTTTCTGTCGCCATTGCTCTCGCTGACTATCCGGGAAGGTTGCTGATGAACTACGCAATGAAGTGTCACGCACGCTAAACGAGAGTTTCTTCGTCCGAAATCGCTTCGAAATGGCAATGGGAGCAGCGCGAAAGGCGAATGTACGTTCATTTTAGGACATTTCGAACGGGATCCCGTAAACTTTTAATGGTGGGGCTCCTTTAGGTTCGCCTTCCCCCCGAAGTGAATCGAATCATCTACGTCAGGTAAACCGCTTCGTTCGCGCGCGCAAAAAAGCCTCTTTCGACACTTTCCCATAGAAATCTCCCGTACAAAATCACGAGCGAAGAGCTCTACGACATTTTCGGCAAATACGGCGCAATTCGTCAAATTCGCGTGTAAGAACACCTTTTTCCCTTACGCAAATCCCTTTCACGCGACCCAATCGCTTCCGTCGCCAGGGGAACGACGACGGAAACGAAGGGAACGGCGTTCGTCGTATACGAAGACATTTTCGACGCGAAAAACGCGTGCGATCATTTGCAAGGTTTCAACGTCTGCAATCGCTATCTCGTCGTTCTCTACTATCAACCGAATAAGGTAATTGCGCGCGCGCGCGCGGCGGGGCGTGGTCAACCGCGGGGGCGTGATCAACTATTATTTTTAGATGTTTAAGAAATTGGATAAGGGAAAGAAGCAGGAGGAGTTGGAGAAAGTGAAGGAGAAATACGGGGTTTAGACTGGGCGGGGTTTTTAATTATTAGAAAATAAAGAATCAATATCAATCACAATTGATCGCGTGGAGTGTCAGTGGGGTCGTGTGGAAGCTCGTTTTGTCGTCGTCATGGCAACTGCATTTGAGATCGTACTTGCCTTCTTTGAGAAAGACCACGTGACATTTATGGATGAAGGATTCAGTTGGTTTCAACTTGGGGGAGAGAGAAATTAGATATTTTCAGCATCGATTGTGTCTTATTACTTGAGGTACGATCCCGTCTAGTGCGCCTATCCACGCGTGATGAGGAGTGACAAGGTCTTCTTGCTCAGTTTCTGCTTGTTTCCAGTCCAATGAAAAGGAGTGTACGTTTGTAGCTACACATATGTTAATCAGCCGACTAGAAATTATCAATTTTACTACAAACCTGCGTGGCTATTATTAATAAATTCGACAGACAGTTCCACGGCTCTTCCAACCTGAACGCAATCTCCATCCAAACGACAATCTCAAATATTAAATTAATTAATCAATACAGTATTACTTTTCTTGGTCTACTTACTTATTTGGAGAGGATCTGGTTTGAGCATATCGCAATCCAATCCAAAGTGAGGCAATCGAATTGCCCCCAATAACTTCAATCCCCCCGTTTGCCTCCACTTAATCCAAATCAAATCCCGAAGCCAAACGCCATAGTCATCCACCACGTTCTCGCATCGCGGAACGAGAGCAGAAACGCTGCGTAATAAAACAACTAAAATTAATACATAAATAAATAAATAAATATTTAGTCTACCTATCCTGATCCAAAGGTCTGAGCAGAAAAGGAGCCGTCGCTTCGCCGGCGTCGCCCTTCTCCTGGACGTCGCATCTCACCTCCAACTGAACATCCGAAACATTCTGAATTTTCATCTTGACTTCGCAGACGCGCTGCCGATGTTTGACAAGCGCCAATTCGAGTCCACTCACAAGCAAAACCGGACAAACAGCCACGTCCAAAATGCACGCCATTTCGCGATACCACGTGAGCGATTCGCCGCCGCCGTATTGAAACCACGCCTCCACTTGGCAACAGCAGGGCGCCGGCATTTCAGTCAGGTCCAATAGACGACGATTTGTTGTTGGAGAATCGAAATCGACGCCGCTCTTTTGCTGGAGCGTCGAATATCTGCTACGACGTGTAAATAATTTTTTAAATTTCGATTTGGCTTTTTCTTTGTTTCGTATTGTTCCTGCTGCGGTTTGGGGCGAAGGAGGGGGAGAAGAACGCTTTGCTATCACGGATTTCATTTTTTGTTTGACGCGCGTTAGGGGTGACGTCGATGATTTTTCTGGAATTTCTTCCGTGGTGGGTTGCGTTGTGATGACGTCACCGTCGACGGAGTGACGTTTCAAAGGAGAAAGATCGACGCGCGCGAAGGGATAGTGACCTCGAAGGTTGATATTAATTTGAGCCGGTTGACGACGTCGCAAGGGAAGAAAGGCGTTCGTCTTTGATAGAATAGACCAGGTCACGAGATCCTTATCCTCTATAAAAAGAAAAATCAATAAATTAAATTAATTAAAATAATTATTTTACCTTGGTTATTTATCGTCAGATTTAGATTTAAATTATTTATTTCTTCTTCGCCGTTATTTTCGATTTTTAAACGAATTGTCGTCTCTTGGCCGTCGAATAAAATCTGGGAACCGACTCGAAGATGATTTCTTAGTCGATCGATTACGGGAGAACGCGCGCTAGCGTTGGGAAGACCGTCGCCGGCGCTGAGAGGACGACGCGCGTTAGGGGACGGAGACGCGGCGGAGGAAGGAGACGTCGAAAGGGGAAAAGCGCGGAGAAGAGGAAGCGAAGGCGTGGCGCAAATTTCCGTGGAGCAATTTATCAAAATTTGACTTTCGACGCCGAAAACTTTGGCGGAATATCCTAAATAAAAATTCATATAGTATTGATTATTTTTATTATGAAAAAATCATCTATTATTATTATTTATTTAACCTGTTATTTGAAGTTGGCCTGGTTCTTGGGGAGATCCCACTAATACAACGCGATGTGGATCTGAATTGGGTTGGAGAGTGACGGAAGATGGAAAAGCTTCAAATTTATTGCCACTTGTCAACACTTTCTATAATACAAAATAGTCAATAATTATTATTATTGATCTTTGCCTTTATGTACCATTTTTTCCACTTTGATTTCAAACGGAAGTGGATTGTATAATTCGACGGCCACTTCCGCAACGCAATCCTTAACCCAATACACTAAAACAACCAAAAAATCAATAATATTTTGCGTAATTAAAATCGTGGTCGACCTGATACGGCTTCCTTTGGACGAGGCGTTCTTTTGAGACTCGAAAAAATAAAAGGTCCGTGATGATGCTGATTATTCTGCGTCGTCGAAAAGGGTCTCTGTGGACGCGGAAGTTCGCAGGGAATAAGAGACCTTGAATAAGAAAAAAAATCAATACTCTAAATGTTATTGATTTTTGATACTGTGCTCACTTTACAGTTGGAATTACTTGGAGTGGAGTAAGCGCGCTATCTGCGTTTAATGGCAATTGTCTGGCGAGATTCTCTATGTCAGTTGTCATGCGTTTCAGCTCGGAATTCGATAAATGCATGTAGAGAGAATCGAGTGTAAGAAGAGAATAACTAATGGTAATCAATATCAAAAAAATAATATTGATTATTTATTGTTTTACTTGAGAGCTGCTTCCACTTTGTTGAGCTTCTTTGCTACGTAAATGAGTTCGTGTAGAAGACGATTTTGCACCAAAGGCCAGCCTCCTAAAATATTGAATTAATTAATTAATGAATTAATTAATTAAATTTAATTTTACGTTGAATTTTTTTCTTTTCGCCTACAGTTACACTGATGTCTTTCAAACTTTTAATTAGGAAGTGATATGCCTGAGGAAGAGTGAGATCAATTAATTAATAATTTTAATTGGGTATTGATTTTTGCCTTATTCCAATTGGGACTTGTCACCGCTTGTTTCACGCTGTGCATTGCCGCCAAACGATAGTAAAAGCACGCTTTTCTACTGTAGCCTAAGTCGCGAAAGAGCTGACCCATTGCTTCGAACATATTCACCTATAGTTCATGTCCAAAATTAATAATTAAATAGGGTTATGCTTTCTCACTTTGTCCTCTTCGCTTGACGCAATTCGAATGTAAACCAATTCTTGAAGAATTTCAGCCGCTTCAATTTTTTTCTGTCAAAAATTAATAATTAATTAATTTTAATTAACATTTTTTCTTCTTGCCTTTAGAAAAGCCAAGTGTCTGGCAGCGCTAAACGAACATTCGGCTTCCATAACGGCAGCTTCGCGAAACTAAAAAATTCATCATCATTATTATTATTGATTTATTTATTTTTCTACCTTGCTGTATTGGGTCAATGCATTTTGATATCCCTTCACCAGTTCCTCATTAGTCATAAAATTATTCAATTCCTTTCCTTTCTTCTTTGTCTTTCCACCAATCGACGACGTCGTCGTTGTCGTCGTTGTCATAGAAACCTTATTTTCATGTATCGCCCGAATTGCCGTATTGCATTGACCTTCGATGGCCCCGCCCATCCATAACCAATCATTAATAGATTTCGATTGGTCGGCGGAAGTGACGTAATATTTAAAAGCATCAGATAAACGTCCAAGAATAAGACACAAATCGCCCAAATGTTTATTCATACGGGCCAGACAACGCTTCCGCGGTTGCCTAGAAACACCAATTAAATTAATCGAATTAATAAATTAATTAATTGAATTTTACCTTCCGTCTTCTCCGCCGAATGATGACGTTTCTTTGTCGAGTGGCGTCCTTAGCAACGGCATTTTTTCCGCTTTCATTTCGCTGAATTCGTGACGTCGCGAATCTAAGGCCAAGTAGAGATAAGTGGCGATGTCTTCGAGCACGGCCTCGATTTGCGGTCGCAAAGCGGCGAAATCGACGTCATCGTCCTCGTGGGTGGTGCCACGCCCACGCTCTCCATCCCCGAGCAAAATGCAATGGAATCCTCGCACGCGAACGATCGCTTCCTCGAGCTCGGCGTGCGGACAGAAGACGAGACAACGCCAATCGAGAATCGACGTTTCGTGTCGACGACGCAGCGCCTTCAATTCGTCGCCAATTTCGTCGATTTCGTCGAGGGTTTCGCATTCGGCCACGCCCACCATTGCGACGAATCGACGATGGAGCTGGAATTCGTCCCACGTGCGTCGTTTCGAGCGCGTGCACGCGTCCGAAGCGTCGTCCGAGGCGTGTTTCGTGAAGCGCAAGTCGATTCGACGATGTTCGACGATCGACGGAAGTTTTACGGCGACGGGAGACAACGATTCGAATTCTCCTAGCGTTCGCGAGTAGCAGTGGCCGCCAATCGATCCGATTGGAGCGACGAGAACGCGCGCGCGGCCGTGGTCGTGCGCGCGGACGTGAAAATCCATTTTTCTTGCGATTCCGGACGCTGTGTAGATACGGGCGTCTACGTCTCCCTCTATTGCTACATACTCACTTGATTTTTCTGCGCATGTATCTTTATTGTCACGTGTCTATGCTAAATGAATTGGTCATTTCCGGTGTACGTTTGGAGTGATTGGGATAGCGGAAGTGGAGCGGGTAATCTTCTCGTTTCCATCCAATCAGCGTAATGTGACGCTTTGCATCCGAAGATGTCGTGCAGCACAGTCTAACGTACTGTACTCATTTCGCCCATTTATCAATTAATAGTTAATTTACCTGAAATCCATCCGCTACAGCTTTGGAGCACACTTCGACAGCGGGCAGAGAAAAGGCCAGCAAACAAAGTTTTGCCTATGCATTTGCCACTTGAGATTGATTCTTCTACTACATATTCTACTCTTCTTCTACCTTGGCTTGAGGTAGATTTGAAATCGGCTCAGATGAAATTTTTTTCAGAACTTCCAATAACTCGACTGCTTCTCTGTATCTTTTTTCCGACTCGCTATCGCTCCCACTTCGCTCCTCTTTTCCAAAAACAGCCCTAAATTCTCTATAAAGCTTAGCAAACCTATATAAATAAAAGAGATCATTTCTAATTAATTAATTCCTGACAGTACTGACCATTTACTTGAACCGTATTCATTTTCGTGAGCTCTCGTTCTGCGAAGCTTCAGCTGATCCTTCGCATCGCGTCTTATCCACGCCAAATCCCCGTTCACATCCCACGATGTTTGAAAGCGAAGTCGTTTCATTTTCTCCAATAGCAAATCGTCCGCATCCCTAAAGTATCCGCATGCAAGAGAGAGAAAGGCAACTAACTAACTAACTAACTAACTAACTGCTCCTGTACGTTTTGTAATTGTCCAAGTTTTCTTGCAGTGAAGTCGCCGCTTTGCGTTCGGTTTGCCGAAATTTTCGTAGCAAAGTCTTCACTTGTTCCTCAGGAGATTTCTCGCCCCTAGCTCAATTTAGTTTTTCTAAGTGTATTCTATGTTCTTCTCACCTCTCCTGATTTTTCTTCAATTTTTTCAAACTGACCTCATCTAAAACAAGACTATATAGGAGACAGGACGTTTTAATTAATTTATTAAGCGGATTCTTACCCTCTTCTTCGTCCTGAATCAGCATCATTTTCTGCCAAGGAGTCAGCGTGTCTTGCCCGGCCTCAATTCCCCCTCCCTTACGACTCCTTTGATTATCGAATGGTTTAATGAAGATAGTTCGCTTTGGAATGACACTAGCGCTACTCGACCAATCGCCGTTCTCTCCCACGGCCATTAACTCGTCCCACGTTTCCAACCGAGAAATTAATCGCGTTGCAGACGACTTTCGATTCTTCGCGTTCAAACTGAGAGAAGACATTATTATTATTTATTTATCTTTTTTATAAGACGTCTTTTTCACCGTCGAAAAGGAGATTTAAAATTGACTGTACTCTGCTGGCGTTGGCCAACCGGCGTTCGCATTAATGCTGACTGAATTCGTACAGATTGTGATGGAGGAGAAATTCCCATGTTATATTTATCGGATGGTACGCTTGGTGGCAAGATCACGTGACCGTGACTATCGCGAGGCAAATTCCTTTTGAGTTTCTTAACTTTTTCCCCGTCAAATGGTCTCTATATGTATATTAATTTAATTAATTAATTAAAAAAGTTTATGCCTTTTTCTTGAGATCTCTGCTTTTGATGTAGCAAATGCAGCAAATTATGACGTAGATTGCACTGAGTTTCATTACAAATTCGTTTTCGGCACGTGCAGTGTAATATCTACAAATAAATAAAGTCAAGAAATTTTATGTATCTTATACTACTATGTAACCTTTCTCTTTCCACCTCAATAGGATCGCGCCCAGTACTTTTCTCGAGATTTTCAAATTCGTTCAGACACGTGGAATTCATGTATAAACGATAGTCAGGAGATTTCAGCAATTTTTCCCAATTTAGGGAAAGACTATCCGTTTGCTCTCCATCAACTAATTTTGCCTATATACACTTATTACCTTCGTACGAAATTATTTATCTGTGCTGCTACCATATTTGATTCGTATTCCGCTTTGCAGTCACTCCACGTCTGGCCGGCTTTTAGTCCACGAATGCGCTTGGTCAATTCGAGAAGACTCGTTCGCAAGCGAGTCTCTTCGACAACTAAATTTGCTTCCTCGTCTTCGGCCTCAGCCTCAGTTTTAGCATCCGTCTCAAAATTGAATATCTATTAATTAATATTCCACCGCGAGACTTCCGACATACGCACCGGATTCTTTTTTTTCGTTAATTTTGATCTCATCTGAAGCTGCGGTAATCTCGGAAGAGACTCGGCCTGTATATCAATAAATAATTAACGCCATTTTTTGATGACGTCACTGTTTTTCACTTGGGTAACGAGTCCGAGCCGATTTAGCAGCAAGTCGCCGAGATCGAGTGCCACCTTACCGGCGCATTTATACGGAACGCGCGCGGGGCAGAAAAATCCCGCGTTTTCCATGTCCTTGCGTCTTTTGTGCGATTTGACTAACTGTTCCATTGTGGGTCGATAGCGCTTCGGTTTGTCGCGACGATTGGGCGGCGTTTCGCCGGAAGAGCGATGGTGGCTCATCGACGAATTAAAATGCGCTTTTATGTGTCGAAAAATATCCGAAACGCTTCGATCCCCCATGATCCCACACCCCCTGCCACTATTTATTTATGACGTCACAAACACGTTCATATAAACGACTACGTTAATTATTTATTATGATTGTCGGCACATTCCTCGATTTGTTGTCGATTCGTTGCCGCCACTTGTATCAACAATTGCCGGTTTTATGGCGGAGCGCGTGATTCCGTAGAATTTCGCCGGTCGAAGATCTCGTCGAGCGCGCGCGAATTTCCATCCGAGATGCGAGGCGCAACGAGAACATTGGACGATACTCCACGCGTAACTAACATACAGAGTCGAGATTATAGTGTATACGGGTTTCTATGTTACCCTGGAAACCAGGAATTTTCCGTTGTGGGATGGGAAACGGTTCGCGTGTGGATGACTTTGTAAAGAGTTATGGTTTGGTGAACGTAACCGCCTGGATTGACGTATGAAGCCAAAGGACCGTCCAAAGACATGCTACGTCAATTCATTGAATGATGTCACGTGATTTATATTTATTATTTAACCTGAATAAGTCGTCTTTGTGCCCGATTGGAGCTTCGCAGTGTTCGCAGCAAAATGCGGCGTACTTTAGTTAAGAGTAAATTTCGATTGATTTTTTAAATATCATAGTTTACTTTGCGTATAATTGTTAGTTCTCTTTGCAGTCGATATATGACTGAATCGATTGTTAAAAGTTCGACCCGAAGCGCGTCGTCCAAGGGCAAATTAGCGGCAATCCAAAAAGAAAAGGCTGGGCAAATGAAAAACGTCTAAAAACGTGCGCGAGGGAGCGAGCGGAGACCATGCACAATTTTACCAATTGGATCAAGGGACACGTGATCAACGTTCACTTTATCGTTCCAAGATTTCAGACTCGCTTTAACTTTATCCAAAATTATGTTCTAGCACGTTTAATTAGAAAGCCCCGCCCCCGCCCACCCACCGAACATCAAACTTACACAATCATACAATTTATAGACCCAAAGCGGAAATTGACCCATAGAAGGCGGATTAGAACGCATCTTTATATATATAAATATAATCAATTAAAGAGGATCATTGAGATCCCGTACTTTCTCCATGACTCTTTGTTTCTGTGTCGTCGTGGCAACGGTGACGGGTTTAAGAGCGAGAAGTGACGGCGGAAGAGCAAAGGCGGACTGGGGTGGACCGGATATCACGTGCTCGGACTTAATCCTCACTCTCGCTACAACGTTGCCGTCAATTTGACGACGTCTCGAAAGAATGGAAAATCTCTGGCGACCCGTCGCTTTGACGGTAATTGTATCAATTCCAGCCGTCATGTCTTCCTTGACGGAAAACACTTCGGCTGTCGTACCAACATTAGATAGGGTCGTCACGTGGCCCTCCTCATCGGGGGCGTGGCGAAAAAGACAACACACGCCAAACGTGCGATTGCCTTCAATACATCTTTTCACCATAGTCACGTGCTTAATTAAATTAATAAATTAATTAATTGAATTACTTAATTGATTTTTTACGTGGGCTTGGTATAGGTAGAGTGGAAGGGTTTCGCCTGGGATGAGAACGACACCCGGAAGTGGGAGAATGTCGAGATCGATTTCGCGTTCCCATTCGAGAAGCGTTCGACCGCTCAGTTCGTTCATATCGTCGCCCAAGTACTTCGAATAGGTACGAATATTGTACGTGGAGGGGCCCTGGAGCCCCGCCCCCCTTTTCTTACCGAGTGAGTCGTGGGGAGTGCGCAATCGAACGTTTCTTCTCTTTCCTCGTCGCTTTCCCCTTCTACTGCGTGTCAGATGAGGAATTGTGTAGATTCTAGTCTTACGGCTTTCGATTGAAGTCTCTTCGCTGTCCGAATCGTCTTCATTGGGCAACAATGCTTCGTCTTCCATCTCTAGTGTTTTTAGGTAACGTACGTTAGCGACGTATCACGTGGACGATTCGTGAAATGCAAAATCCAGACGAGGACACGCAGTGGAACGACGTTCTTCGAGAAAAGGGGATACTACCCCCGAAAACGGACGCGGGTTCGGTCGAATTAACGGAAGATCAACTCGGCGACATGATCGAGAAGTCGATCGAAGAAAAACAGCGAGGAGAAAAAGCCATAGAAGACATGACTCTAGACGAACTCGACGAATTGGAAGACGAAGAAGACGAAAGAGTGATGCTCCAATACAGGCGAGATCTCAACAGTAACGCGCGCTACGACAAGCAATTCCATACGTAATTGGACAGGCAAAAACGATTGGCCGAAATGAAAGTCCAACAGGCGAAGCGTCGATTTGGAGAAGTAAATGAAATTACGGCAGTAGAATACGTACAGGAAGTAAATAAAGCAGGAAACGGAGTCTGGGTCATTCTTCATTTATATAAGCAAGGGTACAAAATTCAATTAATTAATCGAATTAATTAATTCGATTAATGATTTTTAGAATTCCTCTCTGTGCGTTGGTGAATCAACATTTGGCTCGTCTAGCGGCAAAATTTGCCGCAACGAAATTTTTGAAGTCGATTTCTACACTATGCATACCTAATTACCCGGATCGAAATCTTCCGACGATTTTTGTCTATTACGAAAGCGAAATGAAAGGCCAAATGGTGGGACCCATAGAACTAGGTGGCATGAATCTCACTCAAGATGGTAAATAAATAAATAAACTAATTATTTATATCACAAAAAGAGGGTTGAATTTTCTTTTAGAACTGGAATGGAAATTATCAAAAATTGGCGCCGTGAAAACGGATTTGGACGAAGATCCGTGGCAAAAGCGTAAAATACGTGACGTTTTTTCTAGCGCGCGCGCTAACACGTCAGATGACTCCGATTAGGACACGCCTGTTGCCTAGCAACAGGTTATCACCTATCGTTTAGAACGCGTTTTAGATACAAAGAAAGAGCAGGGCCCCTTTTTTTTCCCTACGTCTACGTCTACGCGTCTACGTTTCGATGCCCAAAGGACGCAATTGCGGTGCTCTAATCCGGGCCGTTTCAGCATCCCGGACGCATCAGGTACGACTTCTACTAAAGCAAGGATCGTGGGTCGATTCGCGCGACGAACGCGGCCGAACGGCTCTAATACTCGCGACGCTCATCAAAGACGAGAAAACGTGCACGGACATATTTCTAATGCTGTGGGAACGACGCGCCGATCCCAATGTCGTTGACCACGCCCACAAACGCACTGCTTTGCATTACGCCTGCGAAACGGGTCGTCGTCGGCTCGTTCGACTTCTCTTAGACGGAAACGAAGTCGATTTGAATGCGCGCGACGATAAAGGCGAAACGGCGCTCGCGATTGCCGTCGTTTCGGGCGATTTTCTTCTCGTCGAGATGATCGTCGTTGCGATGGCGAAATATCGACTATCGATCGACGTTCCGGACGCGCGCGGCGTTTGTCCACTCGTTCGAGCTCAATTGACCGGCAATCGCGACGTTTTTCGACTTCTTAAACGTTATTCGCAACATCACGATGTTCAATGGAATGACGTCACGCAAAGACGCACGCTAGCTAAAAGCGCGCCGTGTCGCGTTTCTCATCAGCCGCCGGGAATAACGGTTTCCACGGGTCCCGGATCGAGTTTTAACGCGGCAACGAGTATGTTGCGATTACGATCCTACATGGACAGTCCCGTATATAGAAAAAGCCGCTGCGTTTCGGCTCCATTCAACGTACGACAAATCGTGGAAAAATGTCGCGAAGAAAATCGTCGACGCGAGCAGCTGCGCGTCGAACAGCGCTGGGTCAAAGTTAAGGAATCCATGGCAACGTCGGAAAAGATGGACGCCGATCCGGGAATATTAAAAGTAGCAACAAAAATGCAACGTTGCAGTACGACGGGCGTTCCCGGAAGATTACAGAAACGTACGGCGGCCGTTAAATTTAGTCCCAAATCATTGTCCTATTGCTCGTTACCCGATTCCATTCAAAAGGGGCCCCAATGTTTTTCTCTGTCTCGACCGACTGAATCTCAGTCGGCGCCAGCAAAAGTACTTACAAATTGAGAGGGGGCGGGGACGAGGGCGGGGGCGGGGTTGTTTTATACTCACGTGACTATTGCGAGAAATAAAAGAGACCAGAAAAGGCGTCATCTAGCGCGCGTCGGCATTTGATGTCTTTGCTGAATCCGCACGCCATTTGACGTTCATCAGGATCAGCAACATGACGCAGATAACTATTATTGCATATATGTCACGTGACTTCATATAATTAATTACGTTTACTTACTCATTGCTTTCAATTTCATCTAATCCCAATAATTCAGGACCAAATGTGACGTCATTATCATGGTTAGATTTATATGTGTAAGGTTCATCAGGTACTATAGGCAACATGACCACCTAAATCAATACAATTATTCATAATCCCATTATTTATCTATTTATCTTATTACAGAGGTGCGGAAACTTTTCTGGGCTAATACTTGTTTTTTGACGGGTACGTGATTGGCTAGAATTTCTTTTGCTGATTTATCCGTTTTTTCCTGAAATTTCACACATGCGGAATGACGTCACTTATAAGATCAACTATTACCAATTCGTCTAATAATTTCAAGTTGGCATCTTTTTTAAATTTTTTCTCCTCGAATTTTTCTAAAATTGCTCTCTGTCGCCGATTTTCTTCCTCTTTCTTTTCCTCTTGAATTGCAGCTAGCAAAGCCAACTCTTCACGTGCCTTAGTAAGAAACTCATTATTAAAAACAATAATTAAAATTTTTCGTTACATTTTCTTGTCTCGTTTTCAAAATCATCGCTTTATTTTTCTTCTTGTATTCTTCGACTCTCGCCTTAGTCGATTCCACGTCAATCCCATTGGTCAAATTAAACACTGAAATATTTATTCAAATCCTATATCTAAATTTTTAATTAAAATACCAATTGTCTCGATTTCTTCTAAGTAGTCATTATACGCGTCAAGAGAATCAAATTGATCCTCTCTCATATTATAACTAGCAAAATTAATTAATTAATATCAATGAGAATTCGTCTAATCGCGAATTCCTGACTCTTTTAGTATATTTTTTCGTATATTAACTTCCTTATCGACAATCGCGTCTTCGAACTGCTGCAATCGATAGTTGGATCGACGCAGAGGACGGCCGCATTCGAAGCAATTCGCCGTCGGATGAACGAACAGAGCATCGACGCACGATTCGCATCTAAATTCGCCTTCTACACGACTTATCTCCTCTTTCGATGACGTCATCTTACAAACGATGACCGCACACGTTGATTAGAAGCTTCATATTGGGCTTTTGAAAGCTGCTCGTTTGACAGCGAGGACACGAAAATTCCATTGATGTTCCCGTATAAAGTATCCCGTATGTTGTGATGCATAATCGCTCTCAAAACGATTTATCTCGTCTTTCGATTACCAACAACGATTGTACACGTTGATTAGATGCTTCATAATGGACTTTGACATTCCATTGATGTCCCCGTATAAAGTATCCCGTATGTTGTGATACATAATCGCTCTCAAAACGATTATCTCGTCTTTTGATGACGTCATCTTACCAATAACGATCGACACGTTGACTTCATTGATGTCCCCGTATAAAGCATCCCGTATGTTGTGATGGGATGCGGAGCGTCGAGCGTCTATTCGGATCGTCTCGTACGTCGCGTTCTCGTCGGCGAAGCGTGGTCGCCGGAATCGACGTCGCCGACGCCGTTGTCGCCTGCATACGGGCAAACGGCGACGACGACGACGAAACCGGAAACGAAGCCGTCGAAACAAACGAATTACGAAATATTTCGATCTCACGTCGGCGGAAGCGAAATACCGATATGCGTGAGAGCGAACGGGCAGAAATTCTACATGGACCTGCAGACAAACTCGTGGAGAAAAGTGCCCGTATTATGGTACGGCCAAGGAAAATTTGTCCAATGCTCCAAGAGCAAAGCCGAAGAAGTCTTCCAATACAATCGCTACAAAAACGAATGGAAACGACGCGAAGAGCTGAGTCGCACCGTGAAACGTCTCGAAAACGAATTGGAAGCGAGCGAAAGTCATCGTCGAACGATGATGCGCGAATCGTTGCGCGAAACGACGACGAAGCGACGACGTCGAGGTAAGACGAATGAGGACGAGTTGCGCGAAAAGATCGTCGAACTCGAGAATCGAATCGACGCCAATTTGTGTAAGATTTGCTTCGAAGACGATATGGACGTTTTATTGGAGCCCTGTAAGCATTTGGTCGTCTGTAGCGCATGCGCATTGTCCATTCGTCTATGTCCGACCTGTCGTAAGGATATCAACGGGAAAGTCAAGATATTTAAGAGTTAATATCAACTATAGATAGATATAGATATGGAGTTTATTTTTATTTATTTATTTTTTCGGTGTGTCGAATGCAATAATAAAGATTCTTATTGTTTTAGTCTCTCTGACCTTTTTCGAAGTCGGAGTCTTTTGTTGTCGTCGGAGTCGTTGGCTTTTCTTTTTTTCCTGACGATTTTTTCTCGTCCTTTTTGTCCGTTTCGACGTATCGTAGTCGGTACTGCAACACCAGGTCATTGCCACTTCTCCAGATGAAATACTTGGCAGTTCTCAAGTCCATGTTATAGTCAAGAACCTATAAAAATCGCCGGTCTTCTTACTAAAAGATATCATCTATATATAAAGAGACTACTTGATCTTGACAGAGAATTTCGATTTTTTCTTCGGCTCGTTCACTACGCGAACTGCTATCTTCTTCGGACCTACTCCCATTTCCGGAAAGATCTTCGCCGAAGAACAACTTCTCGTAGACGTGCTCGCACACTTTTCTCACTTTTAAATAATCGCTCGCAGACAAACGATCCCTATATAGAGAGAAACGCCATTGCAAAAAAAAAAACGAACCATGACGTCATAAACGCAGACCGTCTGAGAGGTTTCAAAGAAGAAGACTTCCACGGTTGCAATACAAAAGGCACTTTTAAATATTTAGGAAAAACTCGCTATAGAATCCCATACATGTATGTATGTACGTACGTCTGGGTGTTTATAACTTACGCGTACAACGACATCCGTTACCCAGGCGGGCACGGTTTCATCGAGAAAGAGCCCCTCTTGAAGATTGACCGCGTCGCCAACGAGCAATCGCATGAGCGTGCGACCGCTGTCGCCTAATTCGCTAAACACTACGGGGGTGTGACGCGGAAAAGAAAAGTAGCCATTTCCTTTTACAACCTCAAGAATAAGTAATCTAATTATCTATATCTATTGATGGGGAACGATTTCTTTACTTCGCCGCTGTCTTCTGGAGTTTGCTCACTTTCTAAATACGAGTGTCTTTGTGTCATAGGTTAATTAATTAATTTATTTATTATACCGGAATATTCTTTGCGACGATGTGTCAAAGGCCAATGCTCGAGAATCGCTTGCAAGACGAGTACACCGAAATTTACTAAGAAAAATATATACTAAAAATGTATTGATTTGATTTCTACTGACGTCTTGCATCGTCATTGGCTAAGCCAATGTCTTTGGCTGTAACCCACGTTTGAAGGGCGTCCGACTCATCCAAACGAATATTAAGCATCTAATATTAGTAATTTTATTATTTGTATGTTTTCATTGGGAGGAGGGACACACCCCCGTTCGAGAATCAGCTGTGAACCAATTTGGTACGTAGATTTTTTCGTAGCGACGTTTGACTTCGTCGTCGAAATCTACTTTGCCGAGATTTTCAATTTTGGATGCCTACGGGGTTTTTCTTAATTAATTAATTAATTGTGTAGAACTTTTATTATTTATTTATTTTTACCTTGAATGCATCCCACAAAACGACGTTTTCATGCGTATCTTTTGTTAAAATGTGACGTTTATTATTCAAAATGTGAATACGAACGATTCCCGGATCACCTAGGGCACCACTCGTTTAATTAATTAATTAATACATTATTTAATCAACCAGGTATTGTTTGCAGGGTAGACGAAGTTCCTTTGAATTCTTCGTTTTTGCTAATATTATTAGCAGACGAGGGTTTAGATATTGACTATATATACCACCCCAATACTCGCGTATTTATTCATTTACTTATATATTTTACCCATTTTGATATTGATGAATTCGTTGTTGCTGCCCAAAGTCCCGGAGGATCGCTAGCGTCAAGTTCAAGCTGCAAAAAGAATTAAAACTAGAATACATATACGAAAAGACTATAATAGTACGGACACTTAATACGGGAGCCTTCTCCCTAAACAAACACACGCTTTCATCCGTCTTCAGATCAGTCTCAAAGACCCTAGTACATTTTAATTAATAGGAAACAAAATAATTATTTATTCAGTGCATTATGTATACATTCTATCTCTTCCAGACGAATAAAATTTCGTAAAATTTTCATCAGCTTGAAGGCACCACACCCCCTCTTGATGTATCCGATACGTAGCAATACAACGCTGCTCACCCAACGACCACAATTTAATAGTCCCATCCGAACTCCCGGATAACAACTAAAAATTAATTAATTAATTAAATTTTTAATTAAATTAATTAAGTTCTTTCCTCTGTTCCTTCGGCGTTGAGAGTGAGTGCCTTTACGTTGTCCACGTGACCCTTTAGTTTCATCTGTTTCGCGCACGTGCGCGGATCCCAAACGCGTAGGAGTCGCTCCGTCGACCCGGAAACGAGCACAGTTCCCGTCTTATTCAAAGCGACGCAATATATGGAATCCTTATGTCCAACAAGAGAAGACGCTACAACCACACCCACGCAATTATAAATAATTATTAAATCAATAAGTATTATACTCGTGACAGTATTATTTGTCGTTGTGAGAGCGGTGAGTGTATTAACGTCCCAGAGAAAGATTTGCTTATCGAATCCGGCGGAGGCGACAAGCTCCTTATCGGCGGCGTATCCAAGCGATTTGACGTAATCGCGATGAGTCCGAAGCGTCGACATGCAGAATCCGCGTTCCGTATCCCACACTTTGACCGTCGTGTCCGACGAAGCGGATATCACTAAATAAATCACGTGATAAAATATATAAAATCGATTTGATTAAATAGTCACGTGTTTTTCCTCCTCTACATAAGGCAATGTCATTGACCCAATCCGTGTGATGTTCCATTGATTTTGCAGATGGATTCTATAGAGGAATTGTTCGTACTGCCATTCGAAGTCGATTGAGTCGCTTACGCGAGTTTCTCCCACGTTCCACGATCGAATAATCGAATCGCGTCCCGCTGTGAATAGAACGCGGCCTTTTGGTCCCAGTTTCGCCGCATTGATTCCCGATCGATGTCGCGGTTCGTCTCGATCGCGCACGACGTACGATATCGTCGTTCGAGGCGGTCTCGATCCCGCACTTCTTCGCGTAGACATTTTTCACGTTTTTACGCGTCTGCGCAATTGTGCGTACTTTGTGCGTACCATGTCGATTGCTCTCGCTGTCGTCATTTTGACTGGGTTCGTCGTATACGCTCTCCTATTGGCTGCGATTGCGCGACTGCGCGCGTCTGCGCACGAAATGTTTCGCCGCAGCGCGGGAAACGATAGTAATCGGCCTGTCGTCTTCATTACCGCGCATCCGGACGACGAATCATATTTCTTCGCGCCAACCGTGCTCGCTGTCCGTCATCGGCCCGTGCACGTGTTCTGCATTTCTAATGGTAGATAGAAAGAGATGGAGAGGAGACTAGAGAGACTAGAGTCGATCGTTAGGAAATTTTCGAGGAGTGGGACGTGTAAGGGAAAAAGAATTCGAGACTGCGTGCAATTTATTAGGAGTTCAAGGATCGATTCTTAATCATAAGTATATAATAATAATATTAGTCTATTATTGTAACAGTATGTGTTAGAGATTTTCAAGACGATTTTCACAGTTATTGGAATGCTGAAAATCTAGCTGATGAAATAAGCAAATATTTGTCGAAACTCCGTCCAGCACTTGTACGTTTTACTATAAGTAGCTTCAAAGCTAACTGACTTATATATATATAGGTTATTACATTTGATGAAAGAGGGGCATCTCAACATCCCAATCATATCAGCACATACAAGGCTGTGCAGTAAGAATACACCAGACAATTATTTTCTTTGAGTAGCTCTTTTTTTTCTGAGGCTTTTAGTCATGCAAAATCGTCTACCCAACTGCACCGTTCTGAAACTCGACTCTGTGCACAGTATCCGAAAATACACGGGGGCTTTTGATGTTTTATTTTCTCGTAGCGATATTCAAGTCGTTTCAACTTGGAGCCAATTTCGCTTGGCTCAAAAAGCCTATTTAACATATAAAAGCCAATTGGCCTTTTATAGTCTAGCCTACATATGGACGTGCAGATTCATGATTTTTAATACGTTTACAGTATTGCAGAATGAAGACAGAAGAAATTAATTAAAAATCTAAAAAGCCATTCTTTTTCTTTTTGTCTGCCGTCGCCATTTTGAGAAATTCCTCGAATTTCTGAAAACGGGGATCCGACTTATAATCGCCTTTCTGTATGAAAAGACTATTCGAACGTCCTTTTTTCTCCACATCGAGATCAGGACTGAGACTTCTTTCCTTTCGCGAAGGAACTAAAGGGCTCTCGGATCGAAGGGACCCCCCAATAGAAGGCAGAGGCGACGACGCCGCCGCCAAAGCCCCAGGCAAAGCGTCTCGTTTGGTAAAAGCTCTAGGCGAGCCTACAGGCGATTTTAAGCGTGGGAGAGACGTTGAACGACTTAGCTCAATGTCGCTCACACTGCCGTATCGTCGATTCGTTCTCGGCGTCGCAATTGCATCGAGAGAGTTCTGTCTACGTCCGGGAGTCGACAAACGATCGTTCACGTCGTCGAATGGAGCGAAAACGTTGATTTCTACGCTGTGGGGGGGAGAGAGATAAGGGGTTACGTCTCACGTGCACCTGCACGTGCACGTGCATCTAATTTTACCTTGGACTTCGATCTTTTAATCCTTTTGCGAGGAGATTCTGTTCTCTTTTCAGCTGTTTCAGCTCCATTTGGCGCGCTTTGTCCAAGGCTTTAAGTTCGTTACCGAGAGCGCGTTCTCGCGCTGCGTTACGACCGAGAATGGTGGAACCGACGCTACTCTTCGATACGTTGCGCGCTTGGTGGAACGCCGTTTGGAGTTCCTTGTGAGACGAGCGTCTGGGATTCATAAAACAAGCAAGAGATCGGAGACTCGCGACAACACGTTGACCCAATAACTCGTGGAAATTAAATTAGAGGGGGGAGCCTCGATATTCTATTGAATTAGCGCGAGAGTGCGATCGACGAGAAAAGGATTCTTTTATTGAAGAAGAAGAAGAAGACTTCTCTCGACTAATCAAAAAGCCCAAAACCCATGTCCTCATCGGATTCGTCTTCCTCTTCTTCCTTCGCTTCTTCTTTGGCTTCCTCTTTGGCATCCGTTTCCGTGGCAACGGGGGCGGCAACTTGAAACGCCGACGGATCAGCCAAAAACGCTTTCGCCTAATAAAAATATAAGTAATTCATTAATTAATTAAATTAATTAATTTACCGATTCCGCTTCTTTGAACGTGATTTCCGTCACCGCAGCAACAGCCAATAATTTCTAAAAAATCACCATAGCAACCGAAAACCCCGTATATACTAATAATTTACCTTGAATCCGTTGATGACGGAGTGGGGAACGGAGGCGGCGGTGGGATAGCCGATCGCCAAGGAAACGCTCGCAATTTGAGTGACACCGGACATGAAACGTTTGACGATGTCGTCGTCGGTGATATCAAGGACTTCGGGGGAGAAAAGGGAGCCGGAGTCGAAAACGCTGAAGATTTTGAGGCCGTAGAAAAATGGCATCATTTTCAACATTTGTAGAAGAGATGCGTCGGACGCGCCCACTTTGGAACCTTTCTTGATCAAATGGACGTCATTCTAGAAGAAAATCAATAATTAATAATTAATTAAGTAAGTATTAATAAGTTTTACTATGATTTCAATGGTTCCTCTCGAGATCTTTGTAGCAATGGAAAGAGCTTGGAAAAAGGACGTTTTCTCAGGTCCCATGCCTGTGTTTCCTTTAGGAACAAAGACGTCCACTGGAGCAATGGCTCCAGCCTTGGCTGGAGCAGCAACCTTAATTAATCAATAATTATTAATATGTGGGGGTGTGGTCGGTTTTTCTTATATACTTTGTTTTCGAGAATTTTCTCTCTAATCTCTTTCAAATCGCATTTGGTGAAAACGAAACCGACATTGCCTCGGATTTCGGGCAATAACCTCAAAAGAAAAAACGCGATCTTAGCGCGCGCTAACATTTCTTTCATGAATGTTCACTGCATGGTTTATCTCCCCTGTCACGGTCACGTAGTGACTACGGGAAGCACAAGGAATATGCAGAGAGCCGCGCGTCGACCGAACGAGAAAAGCGGAACGCGTGGCGAGCACGCGATCGCGTTTTTCCGCGTTCGGGAGCCGGCGTTTTATTTTCGACGCTGTGGCGGGATTATGCTTCAGTCAAATCAGCTCCGTGCCACGTGAGCAGAGCCCCGGTAGGCGTGATCCGGGGATGCCCGGCGTCGTGACTGAGTTTTTTCTTTTCTTTCACGAACGGATCGCTTACTTTTCTAAGTCGGGATTCGCTTTCATGTGAGCGCGAATAGCGCGTCGAATCATCGTGTTTTTGCCCATTAGGATCACTGCGCGCGAAGCGTCGTGTTTCGTAATTGTCGCGGTTTCCGCGAAAGGGGCCTCACCTGCGATTCCTCGTAGAGATATGCGTATTTGTTGCATCTGCTTCGATCCGACGTTATCGGCTCCGACGATGAAGATCTTCGGATACTCGTCGAACAATTGCTAAGAAAGAAATCGTTGAGGGTCCGAAAAAAGGGGCCTCCCTTCGTAGTCGTACTTGAATGCGTATAAAATAGTTCGCCTTCCACGTCGCTTTGTCTTCCTTGACCATCTTGAGCGTGAATCAGGGATCGCTTCGGGTTTAAAGACGTTCGAGCAAACGCACGTGGAAAGAATGTTGCGTACGCTAGATATACGGGAAATCGTATTACGTAGGTGTACCTAGGTAACTACGCGGTGTCATGCGCAGAACAACAAAAACGTTAGCACAGAAAAAAAAACGCCTGAAAAGTCACGTTCATACACTCGCAACGAGCTATAGTCTTTTTCAAGGTTGCATTTGGTATCCAGGCGTTGTAGTCGTTTGGTGCATGACAACGGTGCGACGTTCGCGGCAACACAAACCGCAACATCCCGTACAACACAAAATGATACCGACAACAATGAGAACGAAGAGGGCCACGCCGACTCCAATCACGATCTTAATCCTTCGCGAGATCGCGCGCGAGAAAAAAAAAACAAGTAGAGAAAGGGGGAAACTAGGCGGAAGCGAATTAGTATGTACCATGCTTGCAAGCCTTTCGCGATGACGTCGCAAGTATCGTTTTCACTTTGAGTACAGCAGCCGCCCGTTTTTACACCGTTGCACATACAGCAGATAGGTCCGTCAAACGAAAAAGAGTCACACGTTACCGTGCTGCTGTCATCGCCCGGACATATCTCGGAGGCGGCCACTTGCGCGTAGCCTTAGATGTACGCATTCAGTGCTATTTCGCGAGCGAGTATCTTCCCTTACCGATAAGAGCGACGAGGAGAAAAGCAAGGGCGAAGCGAGCCATGCGGTTTTTTCGTTTGCGGTCGGTTTTGCGCGCGCGTGCGCATCAACACCGGATTTTAGTCGGACTCTGACCTCATTTAGCCACTAATTACTTTGTAAACATTTATAATTTGTTAGTGCCTGTTGCTTTCGCTACATGCGATACAGTCTCTCGTCCAATTCTCTTGCAAATGAACTTACCGACGTTGAGAAGTTTTACGAGGTCGATCCCCTGGGGGAACAAAATTTCATTCGCGTTAATTAATTTAATAAGGAATAAATCATATACCGTATCTATTCCGAGACCGTCGAGCATATAAACGACGTCCTCCGTTGCTACGTTACCAGTCGCGCCAACAGCGTAGGGACACCCACCCAAACCAGCAACAGATGAATCCACAACCGACACACCCATCTTAATTAAATATACATAAATATTTTATATAGAGAGAACGTCGTAGAGATTTTATTATTATTCTACTTGTAAAGCTTGGTATATGTTAGCCAATGCTTGGCCATACGTATTGTGGCAATGTATGGCTAAAGCAGACAGGGGAATTTTAGAAGCAACGGCATCTATCATTTGAGCAATGGATCCTACAAAACTCCCGTACAAATTAAGTAGTATATCTATTTCTATATATATAATTACGTGGCGTTCCAACACCGATTGTGTCTCCAAGGGAGATTTCATAGCAACCGGATGTATAGAGTTGCTTGGCAACCTTGCAAAAAATTATTTATCGAGTATTTTAATTAATCTATACTCGCTACTCACGTTTGCTACAGCTAATGGGTCGATTTTGCCTTCGTATGGGCATCCCACAACGCAAGACACATATCTTGAGTACGACGTTATTTATGTTATTTATTGATTTATTGATTTTTATACCCTCGCACTCTAATTTCTTTTCGTGCAGCTTCCTTGCAAACGCTGTCAAATTTTGCCAGCATTTCATCAATGGAAGCATTGGTATTTTTACTAAGTTGGACAACTATCTAAATTATAACTAAATTGCGGGTTTTTTTGTACTGGCTAAACGTTTCAGATGCAGCTGCAAAAACGGCTACTTCCTTGGCACCAGCTTGTACCTTATATAAGAGAAAATATAGCATTAGAACTTAGTAGTATACTAACGTGTACAGCGTCTTGAAATCCTTTCATATTGGGAGTCAATACGGAATACGTTACTCCGGGATACTGAACAATTCCCTTTAGAACTTTATCACTTCCTGTCATCTACATCAATTAAATAAATAAATAAATTAATTTAATTAATTAATGAGAAACGTTACTTGGGGAACCCATTTGGGAGATACGAAACTTCCGACTTCGATGACGGGCAATCCCGTTTCGGATAAGCGATTTATAAATTCAATTTTCGTTTCCACGGAAATCGATGCCTAATAAATAAAAAATAATAAATCGAAGCGACGACGACGTCCTTTTCTCGCGTCACTTTTTCATTCTGCAAGCCGTCTCTCGGCCCAACTTCGACGATTTTCACTTTACGAGGAAGCGACTAGCATCGTAAACTCGACTATAGAGCTATACAAAGTCATCGAAGCCTACCTGAACAAGACTTCGAGCCGCCATGAAACTAGGTAGGCGAATGACACTGTTCTGAAGCGTCAGCATCTTGTAGACTTTCGCCGCTGCCAACGCACGCTAGGCGATCCGTGACGTCATGAATAGCGTGGCGAAGCGTTTCTGTCCCGATGGACTGACTGAGAGCCTTTCAGAGCCAATCAACGGCCTCGTACGACCTCTCTTGACCGATTACTATCAACTGACGATGGCCTACGCTTATTGGACAAATTGGAAACACTGCGATCGAGCCGTTTTCGATTTATTCTTTCGCAAAAATCCATTCGGAGGCGAATTCACGCTTTTCGCCGGACTCGAAGAATGCTTGAAATTCATCAAGCACTTTCACTTCACCGATTCCGGTACACGCGGAAAAAATCGATGACGTCATAATTGGACCTAATTATCGATGTATATATATCTAGATATCGAGTATTTGAGAAGCGTCATGCCAAGCGATACGAAAGAGGAATTTTTCGGCTATCTCAAATCGCTCACGTGCAAAGACGTCGTCGTGTACGCAATCGCCGAGGGAACCGTCGTTTTTCCTCGCGTTCCCATCATGAGAGTCGAAGGCCCTTTGCCCGGTACTGTACGGCAACCGTAAGACTAAGAGAAAATTTAATTCTTGCGTCTCTTCTCAGTTGTTCAACTTTTGGAAACGACTTTTTTATCGCTTATTAATTACGCCAGGTTTAATTAAATTAATTAATTTAATTAGGTTAATTTAATTAGTGCGTTTAGCTTGGTTGCTACGAATGCGGCTCGATATCGAATGGCGGCCGGAAATAACGCAAAATTAATTGAATTTGGATTGAGACGAGCTCAGGGCCCGGATGGGGGAATTTCCGGTTCGCGATACACTTTTATGGGAGGTCGGTTTAATTAATGTATAATTAAATACCTTGTTGGAATATTTGTGATTGAGGTTTTGATGCGACGTCCAATGTTCTCGCTGGACAACTGTTTGGAATTCCCGTATCAGGGACACATGGTCACGCGTTTGTGAACTCGTTTTGCAGTCTCGATGACGTCAAATCTGGAGTGCTTTGTCCGAAAGACGACAAAACGAATCCGGTGAAAATTTTAGATATTTGTCTTACATATCGAGCGAAAGTGGCGAAAATCGTCCGTGCACCTGAAAGCGAAATGAATGACAGCGAATTAGCTGCGTTCACTTCATACGCTATATCATTTCCCAATGATTTTCTCGCGCTAATCGATACATATTCCGTCGTCAGGCAAGAAAAATTATTCAGAAATAATTTTAATCGATTTACCACGTGTGCTTTCAGCTCTGGACTTCCGAATTTTGTAGCGGTTGCATTAGCGTTGAATCATCTTGGTTATAAAGCAAAAGGAGTTCGAATAGACTCGGGCGATTTAGCCTATTTATCTATTAGAACACATCACGTGTTTAAACAAATGGCAAAGGAGTATGTAGCAACCATTTATTCATTTATTTATTTATTTAATATTAATTAGATTTAACGTTCCTTGGTTCTCGGATATGGTCATTGTAGCGAGTAACAACATAAGTGAAGAGACACTCATATCTCTTAATCAACAAGTGAATATTTCAAAGTATAGATTTTTAATTAGTTATTGAATATATATAGGATCATAATATTACAACGTTTGGCATTGGAACGAACCTTGTCACGTGTTATTCTCAACCGGCATTGGGCTGCGTTTTCAAGGCAAAAAACAGATGTCTTCATACAGATAAGATTAATATATTTTTTAGCTTGTTAAAATCAATTCCAGTCCATGCATCAAATTGAGTCAAGACGTCGAAAAGGTTACAATGCCCGGACGAAAAGATGCCTATAGACTATTTAGCCGTGACGGTATTATTAATTAATTAATACAACTCAAAATCAATGAATAAATAGAGATTAATATTATTTGAGGTTGCCCTCTGGTCGACTTGCTACAAATGGACACAGAAGCGATACCAAAAACCGACGAAAAAATTCTCTGTCAACATCCATTTCAAGTAAGAAAAATTAATATTATTAATTATATCAAAAATATATACTAATAGGCTTCGAAACGAGTTTACGTGAAGCCGGCTCGCGTCGAGCCTCTTTATAAATTATATTGGGAAAATAATCAGTTATGTCAACCGTTGCCTAGCCTACGAGAAATTCGAGATTACGCTCGCGAATCTCTAAAGAGTCTAAGACAGGACCACAAACGCGCGCTAAATCCAACGCCATATAAGGCAAAGAAGGACACGCGAGTATAAATACAAGATAATTATTATTATTGATTTTTTAGGTTTCTGTTAGCGAGTCTCTCTACACTTATATTCACACTATGTGGAATAAGAATGCTCCCATAGGAGAACTCTCATAGACTACGTATTTCTATTCTTTATTTCTATTCTTTTTTTCTCTTCTCATGTATCAATTTAATGACAAATGATTATTTCCCTCACTCAAAAATGCCCCCCCCCCCCTCATCACGTGACATCGCTATTTCATTTGGTAAACCTGTTTGCCAGTTTCCTGCACAATTTCGCCGTGAAATTCGTACTCAATTTCAAAATCCAAATCACGCTTAATAAATAAATAAATAAATAAATAAAAATTATTAATTTGTGACTGCCTCACTTTGTTTCTGCTATTGGGTTTCATTGAAAACAATCCTCGCACCGCCTCACCTTTTTTCGCAGTCAAATATTCATCCAAATAGAAGACAGTCTGTTTCCAGTGAGTGTAACGAGCCTCAGGAGCTAAAGAGTCAAAAAATCAATAACCCTAATCCGAGCCACTAATTATTTCCTAATGAGAACCCGTTGAAAATCCCGTCTTCTTGTGACAGGGCGTGAATTGGACATTGAACCAAACCACAAAGGCGTCAACGTAATCTTGTCGACGCAAAAAAATCTCAAAGGGAGCGGAAAACGACAAATCTTCCACTTTAACTGTATTGATATTAAATTCCTAAGAGGGGAGGAGGGGGGAGATAAACTAAACCATATATATTTTTTCCTAATTAATTATTTATTTTGCCTTGAGGAGATTGGCTGTTGAACAAACTTGTCTTCCGTCGACGACGTCGACAAGAGGCTCCGTTAAAGCGACATTTCGTATTGGACTCATGTCGAATCCGTATACAGTATCCCACCCTTATTGATTATATGATTAAATTAATTATTATTTGTTTTCTTACAGTTGATTTTTTCGTCTTTGTAGCTACGATCTTCGATTGCTGCGATGAAGAGAGACGCTTTGTCTGGAAAGAGAAGTCCGCCTTCCACCTTAGATAATTCCATTAAAATTAATTAATTAAGTATTGATTTCTTGATTGATACCAGCCATTTGTCTCTCGCATATAAAACGGTTGGAAGCATCGTCTCATAGAAGAGACAATATCCCATCCATTCGCTAATAATTATGTCCACTTTCTCAACCGGAAGTTCGACTTCTTCAACTTTTCCGCGAATCAACGTAATCACTATTAATATCATTTATTTATTTATTTTTAAAATTATATAATAACCGTTCTCCATTTTATTGACGCGAACGATTTCCTTAGCGTGATCAATAATACTAGAACAATCAATCTAAAACAAAAAATTAATATCAAAATTTAATTTTTTTGACGTCATACCCCATAGACTTTGGAAGCTCCCGCTTTGGCGCAGAAGAGACTGAGAATTCCCGTACCACAGCCGACGTCCAAAACGACTTTTCCGCGGAAGAGATGTTTGTTCTGATAGATTGAGTCTCTGTACGTTAGCGTGCGCACTTCGTCTTTGAGCATTTCCTATGCCGCGAGGAATGTTTTCGCGAAAATTGACACTTAGAAAGTCAAACCTCGTGGATTCCTGCACGTTGTAGAATAATAATGTTAGTGGGAGAAGATAGAAGGGGTTGAACTTACCGTAGTGGGCGTACGAATCGAAATAATAATCGGCGCTCGTCATTTCGTCCGCCGGCTTGTTCGTCGCAATAGCAACGGCTTCCTACATCAATTTTAAACTCTATTCGAGTCGACGCAACGAGCAGGAAACGAACCGCTTCAGAAGAAACGGCCATTTCCATTTTTTCTATTGAACGCGTGCTATGCAAGTCCCGTACTAACACCTCCCGTATGCACGTGATTTAAATTCAAAAAAAACGCACAGCACGTTCGCTCGAGAGCAGACCGTTACCGACGGGAGTCCCCTGTTTTTTGTATTCCCCTATACACGGAGCTATACACCATATAGGTATATATATGTCGGACACCCACGTGATGCTCCACCAAGGCGACTAGGCACTTGGCGGCATCCCGGTGCGTGCAGCCCCTGCAGGTCTTACCCATCCAGAACCCGTCGGGTTAAGTATGTGCCTGTAATCACTGACGCACCGTTGCTCCAGGACCTCGTTCCCGCCCTTCTCAGGCAAGGCTGCAATGAGGACCGTGTCTAACCATGCAATAGACTAATGTTTTGTGAGGTTTTATATAGGTGATCGCTAGTAGATTCCTACCACTGCAACTTTTCGGCGCAAAAAAGTCGTCCGTTTCCGTTCTTCTTCCTTTCAGCGACATTTTCGAAAAGTGGAGGCAATTTCTGCTGGTGAATAACGATTCGAGGCACTAAATTGAAGCAAATACAGCAAAAAATAAAAATTCAGTCAAAAAGCCGAATAATTAGATTATACGGGTGCTCTTTAGAACACGTCCCGGATAGATTTTCCCGCCTAGCATAGTTTTATCGTTTTCTAAGTCTGCAATCGAAGTACGAAAAGCGGCTTCTCTTTCGCGCTAACGATCCACTTCTCAAAATTTTCCTGGGAAAGTTCTACTCGCGATAAACGCACGAAAACGCGAGCGATAGCGCGAAAACGTCGGAACGAGCTCCAAAACGCGCTTAGCTTACTCTCAAGCAAAGACGAGACTCTTTCGAACCGCCGCTATTCGCAATTTCAAAGCAATTCACACAGATCAACGTTGTTAGAGAAAGTAGGCGTGGTCGCCAACGTAATTACAACACGTGACAAATACAGTAATTATATCATGTCGACTAGTAGTCAGTTTTCCTTCTAAATAAAGTCTTCTCACCTGTCTCTTTCTTTTCGTCGTATTTGCCTAGCCAAATGTTCATTTCGTGTCAAATCTTTTCTGAAAATAAGTTTTGTGCACAGGGCGCATTTCACTCTCCCATCTCCCTTCTGTTGAAGAAGCTGTTCGACGATTCCTCGCGAAAATGAATGTCCGCAACTATTTTTCACCGGATCCACCATCAATTTTTGCGAAAACGGACATTTCAACGATTCTTCGACTTGCGACAATATCAAATCGTCGTCCGTTGTCGAAGTAGCACGTGGAACATCCGGGACAGCGTCGCGACGACGTCTCTCTTCCCTTTCCATCGCTCTTTCTAAATCGCGAAATTTCGCTTCGTGTTGAGCCGAAATCGACGTGTAATCGTCTGTCGAGTGGAGAATACTCTCGAGAGCGTCGCGTCTTAGAGAGTTTTTTTGTAGTGTTTTGTTGTATTTTGAAATTGCGTCGCGCAATTCGCGAGATTCGGTCGCCAATGCGTCGTCGTCTTCGATATCGTAGAGCACCTTCTCCGTTTCGTGTCTCGCTTTCGTCAGGAGTTCGTCTTGACGACGAAGATCGTCGATAAGAGCGCGAAAAGCCGAACGATTCGCCGCCATCGCCATTTTTAACGCGCTAGGCCTCAAGATCCCGGACTACCTATGGATTTGCTGTCGCAGGGAAAGGAATGCACGCAGAGCGTTGTAGACAAGACTTTTGAACTAGTCGATGCCTTGAAAGATTCTAAAATGCGCGATGACGATTCTTCGACGGCTTCGATGATTCACGCGCTGGCGGAAGAAATTAAAATTCAGCTCAGTCAGCTTGGAACGCTTTGTCAGAAATTGGAAAGCAAAAATTCGAATTTGGGAGACGAAATGATTTCGAATGGCGTCGGAGAAACGCGAAGCGAATTATTGGCGCATCGCGACTCGCTTCGCGAGCAAATAGAAAAGGAGAATGCGTTTTTAAAGTGTTTAATTGACTCTACGCGAGATTTAGTCGGTGCTATAGATAGGACATGGCCAAGAAAATGACTCTTTGTCGTACTCGTAGCGCGCTTTAACTCTTTCCAATGGACGAACTACAGGGAGCTTTTGATGCCATTACGAATGCATTTAGTAGTCGAAATAGCGGTATATTGATTGCTTCGTTTGATCGCGATGCTTAGAATGTCTCACCTAGCGTTCGAGAGTCGTTTGAAAGAAATTGGAAGCGAGCTTGCGCGCGTGAAGGATCAAAAAGACGGTCTAAATGAAGAAGTTAGGAGGTATAAGACGATTCGGTAGCATCGATTGCCGTTCTGTTGACGTTTTCGATCAGACTGCGTGACGAAAGGGATAAAATGACGAAGAAAAACGTCGAATTGGCACGAAGACTCGCTAGGTAATCCCCCGGATATATATAGGCTCCAGTCAGTACACACTGATTGTACGAGTAGCCTAAAAAACAAGAAGGAGACTCGCGAACAGGAACTAGAATTTGTCATCCAATTTCTAACAAAAAGACTAAAAGGTACGAATAGTCTAATTAATTAATTAATTAATTAATTAATTACCCACCTTATAGGAATTTGTGAAGTGATATCAATGGAACCAGCGATTCTTGCTGATTGTAAAAAGGAAGTGAAAGAAGCCGAAAAATCAATTTCCATAGCAACGTCCCCCACAAAAGAGGCCCCGCCCCTCAAATTAACACGTTCCTCTCGCTCTCACATTCGCTATGCTGCTACATCCGGGAAAGAAAACGTCATTCCACCCTCTCCCGTCCCGGATACAGAATCTCAATTTCCTGTCGACTTAACGCTCCCACTCCCGGATTCACCCGTCATAATTCCCGGACGTTGCAGCAATTCCGCTACGGCGAGACTCCCGGATAAGAAACAACCGTCGCAAACAAAAAGACGAAGATCCTCTTCGATGTACATCGCTCCGACGCCGCGAAAAAAGAAACAGGAGGAAATTGAGGGTTATTGTCATGGCAACCCGGCTTTGACCAATCAGAATTTAGACGAAAGTCTATTGCTTTTTTCTGAAGAGGAAGACGTGACTGCGCCACTTCCGGCTCCGGCGGAAATTGACGTCATAAAAAGGTCGTCCACGCAAAATCTAATCATTAGAAAAAAATTAGCAATTTATGACGTAATAATGTAGATTAAAAGAGAAAACCATTGGAAACGAACTCGGATATAAATTTCAAGCCGTTGTAAGAAAAAAGAACATACGGGAACGACTGGAAGGTCGTACCTGTGCCAACTGTGAAAAGGTAAATAAAAAATAAAAATCATATATGTATATTTATTTATTCTTTCTCCAGTGGATCAATCAATGGGACGACGCCAAACGCGGCACTTATTTGAAATCAACGTGTAGACACAAGTATCTCCACAGCCCAGCGAAAACGCCGCCTCATTTCTATTCCCTACGCATTCCTGACACACAAGAATGTCAAGAGGAAGGATATCTACACGTCATTGATGATGATGATGATGATGACGTCACTGATGACGTCAAACGGTTGAAACGAGTGCAATCTTTACCGCGAAGTGGGGGAGAAGATATGGGAAAAGTAGCAAAGAGTAGTAGTACAAGAGCAACGAGGATTTTTTAGAAAATAGGGGGATGCATACGGGATTTTTTGGGTTGGGGGTCAAAATTTGCCACTTGTTGTCAAGACGATGTTTCTTGGGAGGTCCACTGCTGCCGGAAGTGGACTGACGGAAGTTGGAGCGTCCGTAAGAAGGGTTACCTGGGAAACAACGTTTCCCCTTTGCCCCTCCCCCTTTGACTCTTCTTACTTTGTTGAAGACTCCGCGGCCAAAGTAGTCTGCTACAACTGAAAAGGCGTCCGTTTTCTTTCTTTCCAACTAAAACACCAGATTAATTAAATAGTATTGATTCATCACGTGATTCTTTACTTCTGTGTGGAATTCTTCGTGGAGACTAGACGTCTGTTCTTGAGCACGAATCAAATCCAAAATTTCCCTATTGTGAGAATTAATCAATTGAATATATCTTAATTAAATTCCACACCTGTTTTTCTCAACGCAAAGGGGGCATTCTGTTTCACTTTCAGCTACTTCTAAACACCTGTATATGTAACCAAAGCAAGTTGAGTCTCTCCTCTCTATAAAAATATTATTGATATTACCCACCCCTGATGATAACTGTGTCCGCAGAGGAAATGAATTGCTGGCAAGTCTATGGGATTTGTACATGAATGACATTTGGTTGGTTGAAACACTTTGGCACTGTGTCATGTGATCACCCCCGCGTGAAATAATTTTAGTAATAATGTTAATTAGGACCTTGTTTTGAGTTGTTCTATTTCTCGTCTCATTCTCTCCGTATCTTCGCGATATTTCTTGATCAATGTCTGGTCCTAAGGGGAGTTCATTGGGGGCGGGGCGGGGCGGGGCGGGGGCGGGGCTATTCTCTACCTTAGCAATTTGCTCACTTTCCTCCTTTAATTTTCGCGTAATAAAATCTTTTACAACGGCGAGAGTGCACGTTGAATTGTGCGCCAGCGTTTGTACGACCATGAGAGGTGGAAGGAGTCCGCGCTTTTCAATATCTTACAAGTAGAAATTAATCAATAAATTTGATCCTTCTATGTGTATAAGTACATACGGGCCAGCACGTCTGCAATGTAATCTTTGCAATCCTCCTCTTTGCGTGCAAAATACGAAAGAGCCAATATCCAAAGATTGGGCTCTTTCGTACTGAAATAATTTATTAATTAACTATATTTATTTATTTATTTTGAAGGTTTTCCTACCCATGTTGCTGGCATGTTGCAATTACGTTTTGATATTCATCCTGCTCCATGTGATATTGCAAAATCTGACGATATCTAAGAGCGTGCGAAAATAAGTCGACAATTTCTCCCCGGAAGTAGACACGCCCACGCACAGCCTAGCTTTTTCGTACAAATGTAGAATGCCTGCTCGAAAATCATGCATCTGAGCTAAGATAAGCGCCTGTTGGATATTAAACGTTGCCTAATAAAAATACATAATTAATGATAAAAATTAATATGGAGATTGCTATTATTACATTGGGACTCTTTAGCAATTCTAGCGCGCGCTCTGCTCGCCTTTCACGTTCCTTAGGAGCCTCCTTCACTCACAAAAAACGTCATCATGGTGTACTCTTTATTATTAATTAATATTAATACAACTACCGGTTTGCCGGTTTTTTCTCGATGTAAATACAGCTCAAGTAACGTGTTATAAACGAGGGGAGAACTATCTGGCTCGGCCTACATCGACACATATAGGAGACTAATACTATTAAATTATTTATCTCCCATACTCTGATCATGTGCTCAAGAAATTCCATGAGCTTTTCTTTCTTCTGCACGTAAATGTGAATAAATTCCTCTGGCTTAGCTTTGAGAACGCGATCGACTGGAAACCGTTGCCAGGCGCCCGTACAAAGTCGTTTTAGAAGGGTCGTCGTTTCGCCGGGTCTTTCATTCACTAACGCTTTGCCATACTTTTTTAAATTGACTTCCGCCTTCGGATTATTTAATTAATTAATTAATTAATTAATTAATTAAATTATTACATCTGTGAAACCGAGACGGGCTATGTATGCTAGCGCGCGTTCGTAGTTCCTCACATCCTCAATTTCAATTCTCATGTACCTTTTGCGCCACGCCCCCTTCATTATCACTACTAATATTTATTTTTGATTTATTACCAGTCGTGTTGGGAGTTTTTCTCGGCGAGAAATAGAGCGTAGTCGTAATATTGATCGCCGGCTTGGCGACACACCTTGATTGATATTAACTACTTAATTAATTTTTGCTAATTAAATTTGCCTTAATCGCTGTTTCGACGTCGAAACTGAATCCTTTATCAGTCTATATTTCAAATATTAATTAATTAATTGAATAATTTCTATTTTTTGCCCACTTTGATGAATCCGTCCATTTTGTCTACGTTTTTCAGTTTCGTGTAGCAATTCAAAAGCAACGTTGTGTGATCGGTCGTTGCCAAGGATTTTTCATGCAACGCCTACGCTTTTTGATTAAATTTAAAAATTATTTATACTATTTCTTATCAACCTCAAGATAAGTGGTGAGATTGTGAATTCTCTGGGCATCAAGAAACTATAAGATAACCTATGTTTCAATGGACTACTACAGTATCAATTCCCTTACTCGTCTTATGACGTATGACGGTTCCAAGTGTTCTATTGTTTTAACGTATTGTTTTATGGCACCGTCGTGGTCTCCCTTACTATTGGGACTATCTACGTCATTTATCTTTATTTATTATTTGTTTTTACGTGTATAGATGGTCTCCGTATTGCCGGAAAATATCAACAAGGCCATCCACGTCATAGCGTTGATTTCTCGCTAGACTAATTAAATATTCAGAGTCTTATTGATTAATTAATTAATTATTAACCGACTTAATTGCCATTTCGTATTGATTTTTCTTAAACAGTATTTCCAACTTGTTATTGACAGATTTCTCTTCCAAACGAAACAACTGGACACGCCCACCCCATTTCTTTATACGGGAAACGTTTCTTTATTAAATTAAGTCGTACTTTTCTATCTTGTCCACTGATGACATAGAGTGCTCCCCATTCGCTCAAAACAGCTTGGACATCCGGGAATGGAGCACTATATGCTACATATTTGTTTCGAATGTCGTAAATTGTTAATTGGTGAACTGTTTTGCCACTTTTTAAATTAAAAAACGTTGTAAATAAGGTTATCTAATTAATTAATTAATTAACTAACCTTGGACCCCTCTGTCTTGTATCCAAGTAGACAATTATGAGAAAGGATTTGAACCAGTGCAAAATGCTCTTGCCACCTAATTGGACCCCACTCATAATTTAATTATAGAAGGAATCTCTATGACCTTCTAGTCCAAAACAAGGACCCTTGTCTTCGACGTCATAAAAGTGAACAGCCTTTGGGGGCGGGGCGGATGTTATTTTAATTAGATTAATTATTTCGTTTCTTTACTTCGTTTCTTCCGATGACGAATTGACAATTGGACGATTCGTCGCTCAACACGCAATGACCGATATCGCATCCAATTTCATCTAGAACCTATAATACAGCATCAAATAGGGTATTGTTGCCACGCCCCCTTTCTTGGTTACGTTTCTTCTTCCTCTGCTAATGTAGTAAGAGTAGACTCCGCTACTAGTTGCTACATATAAAACAACCTGGCCGCCTTTCAAAGAATGAAAAGCAACGCCTAATGAAAATAAATATTTAATTATAGTATATTATTTTTTTCTTGTGTAGTACCTGATACAATTTCTTTGTCCTGGTGAAGTTGCTGGGATTGAGTGCCGCGAAAGAAACGACTATAGAACAGGAATTCTATTGTCTCTATAGAATTAATTTCGCTTCCTACTTTTCCTTGAGAATATCTTTGAATAGGATCACGTGACCATCAAGAAAGCCAATAGCTAAATGGGAGTGATGATCGCCCTCATAGGCAGCAATAACAGAAGGCTATATAATTAAATTAATTTTAATTTAATTAATTAATTAATTAAATTAATTAACCTTGGCTGGTCTGGTATCTGACGAAAGAGGAATTTGACGACTTAGGAGAGGATCTCCTGCTTTCGTAGACTAAAATGTTAATATTAATAAAAATGATTTGAATTTTCTTTTTCTGTTTCACTTTTTCCACATTCCAAATTTTCACAATGTGACCCCTCTCGTCGTCCTCCTGTATCAATAATTGTATATAAATACATTTTTCTCTCTTTTTTAATTTTCTACTTACGCCAATGCTCACGATGACGTTCTGCTGTTTCAGCTGAACGAGATGAGAGACGCGACACTGATAGGCCCGATACGACGTCACAGACAAATCGCGATGGAGCAAGTAAACCAATCCGTCCGAATCTAAGCAATCCTTCGCTTCACTGACCTCGAATAACGATTGCATACCTCCGAAGATCATTTGCCCGCGTCCGCTGGCGCATACGGTCACGTTAATGTCCTAGAAACGAAGTTGATTGGCGAGTAGACAGGGCGCGCGCGCGACGAACCTTTAGAACGTCAGAAGCGGCGTCATCGTTCGGATTCTTTACAAGTTCCTTGTCGAAGAACCCGTAATTTCGCCACTACGCACGAGAAATACGCTCGCGAAACGATTTCGTGAATGAGATCCGCGACTCACTTTCACTAGCGCCATCTTGTTTTGACGTAGCGCGCTAAGGAATGAACGATTTGATGTGCTTTCGGCACTGTAGCGTCGACAAGTCGATATTTTATCTGGCAACTAGGCCTATCAGCTCTTCGAGCGTTTGCCCACTTTGCAAGCGAGCGCTACGAGAAAGCCATTTCATCGTTCCCCCTTTTCGCATCGCTTCTCCTCTAACAAAAAACGCGGTTGGAATTCCGCACAGTTTGACTATAAAACCGAGTTCGAAGTCGTTCGTGTACGAAATAAAAATATAATTAATTAATTAATTAATCAATCGGATTCTTAGAGACTATTGTCATGGAGACGATCTTCACGTGGGCGTGTCTGATTCTCGAGGTCGAATTCATCACTATGATGAATTCGGTCTTCATTGCGATAGCAATCCAGAAACGACATTCTGGACTGACTGTCTGCTTATACAAAACAAAATTTCACAATTGACTAATATTGAGGAATGCATTCAATCAGACGAGTGGACCCAAGCAAGGTAAATGATATTAATTAATTTCGCAATCATAATTGATTTATAGATACGAACCTGATACTTTGAACTGCTATGATTTTGTCGTAAGTGTTGTCAATGAGTCAGAAAAAAGTAGAGTGTGGACAAAAGAAAATTTTTGTCGAGAAATCTTGCTACCCCATACGAGTCGCGTAGGAAAATTTCTTCTCATTTTTAGACGCGCGCTGAATGATATCTTAGCAGTTGTATAATAAATAAATAAATGAAAATAAATAATCTTGATCCCCAGGACACGTGCCTTCAATTAGCAGCTTTTAGAGGGGCGAGAGATTGCAGCTCGCCACTAGTGCCTCAGCTCGTCTGACGCAAGCATGACGCTCAGCAGAAGCGCTCTGCAACATCACTTTATTCTTCTTCTCTTGACCCTGCTGATAGTTGAGTCAAATGAGGATGTGCCTTGCAGTCAGCAAAGCCTTCTTCTGAATTGTTTTCATAATTCTCAATGCAAACCCCTTCTTACAGTACTCAACATAAACAAAGAGAGCGAATGCTCCGACGTCGTTCGCTACAATGGCACAATGCAAGTCCCCAATTGTTCCCCCCAATGCCGAGAAAAGTACGCAAACGCGACGGCGACACCCCAAGGGAAGATACTGCTCGAAAAGTGCAACTGCAACCGATCAATAAACTGCATAAAAACGCGAGAGAATCTGCGAGCCTTTTGCAATGAATCGAAGCTGGACGAAATCGTTGATGGAACCGGATCTGCTGGAACGATTAGTACTAGCGTCACTACGAAGCCGCCTAGGACTAATTCAATTATCACAATTTCGCCTTCGTCGAAAACAATGCCTATGGAGTTGAGTCTTTGGATTGCGTCTACTTCCGTGTTTTCGTTCGCGTCATTGTAGCTATAGATAATAAAGAATAACAAAAAAATAGCTCAAGGCCCAATTATCATCATTTTCTATATATAGATATATAAAACAGCCTAATGATTTCTAATTTTCGGCAAAAATTTTCCACCGCTTCCACTTAATCCTCCTCCCCCTCCCCCTCCTCCTTTGTCTCCACTCATTGCAACTTCCCCTTTGCTTTCCTTCACCAATGATTCTCCCCCTGATTCCGATGCCTCGATGGCACGAGATCGCCTTGGATACGACGTCCCGGCATTTTTTAACGGTGGCAACGGCATCGTGCCGTTTCCGCCATCGAGTGATGTTGACGTCGTCAGAGCGGGACGCTCCACTTTACGCATACCCTATATGAAAAAATAATATCTTTGAAATTTAAATGGGTTTTTTTATGGTGGATACTTCTCGTATCCACTCGTGTTCTAGCGCTTCTACTGGGGTCATTCTCTGCGAGGAATCCCACCTGAACAATTTTATGTAATAGGTTATGGATATTTAATTATGTATTACACTAAACATCGTCGAATGAAGTCGACAAATAGAGCGCTATCTGTTCGCAAGGCTTCCGTCAAATCGACTGAAGCCGTGGGTCTTTTAATTCCTTTGGAGTTTGTTATGGAACGTATGGCACCTCGAGAATCTATTCTATTAATTAATTAATTAATACAATTGATTGATTGATCGAACCAAAGAAGATTTTTCTTCGATGAGCGCCTTCTAATAAGTGAGCGGGCGGATAGCCACAAATCTACGAATATTATCAATTAGTACGGATTATATTTCGTTATTTTAGTACCTGCATGATACATGCAAGTTGTTCTACTTCATCCTCGCCAGGAAACAAGGGAGATCCTGGATAAATAATTAAATCAGTTATTGATTTTTTCTCTTTTTACCTGTGTACAGTTCTGCAAGTATGCAGCCAAAACTCCACATGTCAATAGCCACATTATAGGGCAAACCTGAATTATTTAAGAATCAAACTAGGAGGCGTGGCTTCTCTCCATACATCCTACTCACCCAAAATAATTTCGGGAGCTCTATAAAATCGACTCTGTATGTACGTGTACACTAAAACAAATTATTCAAATTATTTAATTTAATTAATTAAAAATACCTTTTTGATATTCGTAGCAACTCGAACCAAAATCAATGACTTTGATGAAGCCTTTGCCTCGATGCTTCAGCATGATATTTTCCTAATATTGATTTTTAATTAATGAATTTATTAAATATAAATATTTTTTGAGTGTACCGGTTTTAGATCGCAGTGAATAATTCGCTCGCGATGAAGCAGTTTCAGACATTGCAAAACTGCATAGCCAATTCTAATTTAAAAAATTAAAAATTTCTACATTTTTTCCTCTTTTTTTTTTACTTTCTGACGTGTGATAAGCTGAAGCCTTGAAAATTGTTTTTTCGTATCAAGTCATATAAATTCATACTGCACAAACAGAAATTCATTGTTTCATTTTCAAATATCTGGATTTTCTGACGTCATCAAATTGAAAACTATGCACAAATGATTTCGATGATAGAAATATTCCGTAATGTGAATAATATTATAACGGCCTTCGCGATCCTGAAAAAACCCAATAAGATTAGAGGCTCATCATGTGACGTATTAATGAATTACAGTACCCTCATTTTCAAAGCCTGAAGAATAGAAACTTCAACCAAAGCTTGCTTATGAAATCTAGAACCTCTATTATTTATTTATTTATTTATTTATTTATTGATTATTACCTTCTTTTGTTTCGAATGATTTTGATAGCAACCAATTCGTTGGTTTTGTGATCGAGTGCCTTGACAACTTGCCCAAAGGAACCCTTTCCAAGAACTTCTAATACTTCGTAACGATAGACAAGATGATCGTGTAAAATGCACGTGTAATTTCCACTTTCATCATCAAACCCTATAATTATAAATCACCTTTATTTATTATTGATTTTTATGCGTTACCATGGTTATTGGACGCTCCTCGATGAGCTCTCACTTTTTTGGCTTCCAATCCGAGAAACCAGATCTCGTTGAATTCAATCACTTCGCTGCGTTCAAAATTAGACATGGAACCCTTATAGTGACGTAAAGCGACTGGGGAGAGAGAAAATCAATAAATCAATAATTAATTAATCAATTAGGGGTGGTTTTACCGGCGGCGTTGATTGGCTTGGGAAGATCATCCTGTTCCATAGAATAGCGCACGTCACTAAGTTCCCCCGCCCCCACATTGTATGAATAATGAAAGAAGGTGAGATACGTATACGTACTTCGTGGTGTCGCTTCCTTGTTTCGTCGACGCCACGCCCCCTTTTTTCACTTCCCCCTTCCAAGAAGTGGGCGGATCGTCGACGAACGACGACGATTCTTTCGTTTCGGCGCCGGCGACGGTTGCGAGATCGGGTAACGGTTCGGGACCGATTCGCTGCGCGCGACGAGATCATATGCATACTGTATATACCCCATGCAAACCCGGAAGTAGACACGTACGGGTTGTTGATAAATGGGGGGCCCCTTTGTCGACGTCGAAAGCGGTTTCAATTGAAGAGAAGGAGGCGGCGGGGGACGAACGCCGCCGCCATCCGACGATCCGGCAAAAACAGCCAAATTAGAACTCAAGCGCTATTCGCGAGAAGGAAAATAGACTCTTAGTGTTATCGTTTCCAGCCGGGCCCCGCCCCCCTGCAGAGTGTTTGTGTCTCTCCTCTCCCCCTTGGCTTGCCTTCTGTTTTTTTACGACGACGCTCGATGGAGGCGGCTTGAGCGGTGGAAGAAGTGTCGTCGCCGTTGTCGTTGGCGTCTCTTCGTGCGTTGCGGACGCCTCCGAGCGTCTGCGCGATCGAGAAATCGGAGATTCGTAGGAGGAAAAGACGATTGAGGCGATTGGGACACCTTTTTTGACTCTCGGAGCCACCGGTCATGCCACGATAGTTCGAATCGATGATTGAAAGTCGAAGAACGACGCTGTTTGTTCAATTAATCACGCTCTTCGTTTCCGAAGTAGCCCGTACGTGAGGGAGGCGTGTTCGTTGCGCGAATTAGCACACGGCGTATTAATTACTAACTTATTATCATTATTATTATTATGAGTTCATATTTAAATAATTTCGTTTGTTGATAAAAGCAAGGATGTTGTTGTTAGTCTTGCATGCGCTCGCACGTTTTGCAACAAAATTTCATTCCTGCGGGTTCGTCACATCTGTAGCCTTCGCCGCGAATTAGAAGAAGACAGACGCCCGATGGAAGTCGGTCTTCCATGCACATTGATCGTTCTACATGCAACAAAACAATTTTTTTAAATAAAGAAACTAGGTACAGTACCCGTATTATTATTACATACCTGGTGTCGCCGTTCCATGACAACTTGGATTCGTTCGCGCCGTTGGACAGGCTCGTTCTGCTTGCATTTCCGGGATTCCAGCGACTTGGCATTTTTTTCTATCCACTTGATGCCGTTTACCGCCGTTTTTGCGATAACAGCTAATATTGCGCGTCTGGACGCCACACGGATTCGAACACTGAGTGCATGAATTCGAGGAAATTAGCAAAACAAAAACCGGATCTTGTTCATCGATCATCCTTACCGGCTTCCAGTCACCAGCCACCCATAGATAGTCATCTCTGTTATTGAATACTTCGCACATTGTCGGGTTGAAGCAGGGTTTGGATTCAGCTGGTCGTTTTCCTGTTTTTCGACAATGCTTGTGTGGTCTTTCTGTTCGCGAATCCTCTCGCATGCACTCAACGTAACGCCGTTGTACGCTGGCACCGCATCCCTGTACGGGGCACTTGGTCCACTGGCCAGTGACCCAAGTATACCTAGACAAAGAGACGTCTAAAAAAAGACAATGGAAGAGACTAAAATACGAACAGTTTTCCTTTTCGAGGCCGAGGCTCAACGTAAGTTATTTGGACAGAGGGAAGATGTCCGCTTACACCACGGTTGGCCACCTGCGGAGAGAGACAGACAAAATGAGATAAGAGCCCAATAAAATATCCTATCAAGGAACCTCTAACGAGAACAGAGTGCATTTAAAATCCATTAGGAAATTGGCAACGTGTGCGTAAATGCAAGAATGTTGGATGGGGCCCCCCGGGCCTCGCGAGTTCTCACCTGGACGGCGACGGAGCGCTCGAGACGTTTTCTGGTGTCGCCAAACATCGTTATTCTTTCTGAACCGTCCGACTTTCTGACGTAGATGAACTGGGTTCCATGATAGTGGGTCGTTATAGTTGTTGCATTGGGCGAACCGTTGAGTAGAACACGACTGCCATTTCTTGTCGTCAAAACTTTTATAAAAAAAGACCAGTGTAAGTCGGAAAAAGAATAGGATATGTTCTTATGCGTGTACCTAGGGTAGTTTTGCTTGAACTCGGTCCTTTTTCGATGAGAAGATTTCGTACGAGAGACGGTATTTTGACTTTTCCGTAAGCGTCTTTCACTGCCATTGGAGAAATAGATTACGTGTGAAGAAGAACGACGACGACGACGACGACGAACTTACGTGAATTCGTGGTTTGCGGATGCAAATGATGCACGGTGACATTACACGTGGCGTTGATTCCACCGCACACGCCGCACCAATCAACAACAAGACGACGAGCCATTAACAAATCGACCGGACACAAGCGACCAGACTAGAGAAAACGGAAAGAGAAAATAGGGTTATTAGATCAAGCAATCGGTGGCGGCGGTGGAGGCGGTGGCGGCGGCGGTGGGGACGGCGGCGAGGACGGCGGTGGGCGGTCAGCATCCTTACCGAAGCAGCATCGCTTTCCGGTTCAACGCCACTCGTACTCGTGTAATATTTATTCGCCGTCAAAGTGTTGAACCATGCTGTGATCGCTTCGACGAGTAGAAAAGTCGAATTATTGAAGAGTTTGTTGGCGGCTGATACGAATTGCTCGAGTTCGTGGACGAGGTGGTGAGACGGCAAGGGATCGACTGAATCGCCAGAGCTCTCATTTGGATTTGGAATGAGAGGAGCGGGAAGGGCGACGGCGGTGGCGGCGACGGCGGCGAGAACAAAAATGAGATAAAACGACGTCTGCATATCGCGCGGGAGACTATCGTCAGTCAAACTGGAAATGGCACTTTCAAGCAAATGGAGCCCCTCTTATAGGTCCCTTGTTGATGCAATTACCGTTCCTATTTACTCAGACGATACACAACCAGACATTGGGGGTATACATTTTCCCGTCGCCTCGGGGCGTCTTCTGACGGGTTTCCAATTGCGAAGACGCGCAGGAGCACTACTAACAAAAACGGAAGTAATAGTAGTTCCCATGCAGGCAGATGGGAGACACGTACATCATTAGACAGGCGCGCACTTACGCACGCACGCGGCGATCGACGGCGGCTTCTCCCGCGCCCATTATAAATCCGTCCCCCGGCCGGCCGCGTGCAAATCTCATTCGCTCCTAATGAGAACATGTTCGGCGCGCGCGGGCCCCCCTGGGCCACCCCACTCGGTTGACCAAAAATTCCGACTATGGTAGGAACGGTCTTTAGAGAGGAGAACGAGTGAGAGCATTTGCTCGCTTGCCCTCCCCCCTTCCTCCTATTATTGCATGTTTGCTTACATAAGAGAGGCGTTCTCTCCCGGCCAGCTGGATTTACGTCCGGCTCCCGACGCCGACACACCGCCGTCGCCACGGCAATCGCGCTCGTCTCGCCGCCGCCGCCGTCGCTTCCACATTCTCAATTAAAAAGAAAGTGGAGGAGTTCCGAGAAGAAACGCATGCAGACTCCTTCTATTTCCAGTCCGTGGTCAACGCGATTTTACATGGAAATAAACAAACACGAGTGCTAGCTGCCCCTAACTAGTGAGGTGGAGTAGAGGAAGCTGGTTTTCTCGCGGCATCAACGTGCATGCATGGTGCGGAAGCATCTGTCAATTGACAGAAGTCGCGGTGGTCGTCGAGATCGTGGGGTGCAATTAGGAATTGAAATTGAGCGAAAGCCATTTGCGCCCTATTCGCTCATCTTAGAGTCTCGCGGGGGGTGCGCATGGGTCGCCGGCTGGACGATCGACCTCTCGTTGAGCGTCGGATAAATAAAAGGGAGAGTTCGACCGGGGCTCAAATGACTGCCGCGCCGCACGGGGATCACGCCGTGTTTGTCTTGCTCGAAGCAGACAGAGGAGAAAGAAGGCGAACGCGTGTCCGCGTCAATTGACCGCGAGAAAGTGACGCACTCTATCCACGTCATATCTCAAATTGGTCAAATGCATCATATCGATCGTCGTTATAGCACGCGATTACAATTTGTCTGCTCTTTCTGTTTTTTTTTTCCCCCCGATCGCCGTAAAGTGGAGTGTTCGCTTTGTGGTTCAGTGTGTCTCTTTCGAATTGACATATGCGCATGTCTGACTATTCTGCCCAGATGTTGAACGTGCATATCGATGTGAACTATCTCGACAACGTGTTCCCTTATGATCTAACTATGACAACACCCGACGGATAACATCCGCTTTTCACAGGGAAACGTTCTCTGAGTCTCACTCGACCTCGTTACTTGCATATAGAGAGCCTTTTAGATAAGATGAGCTAATTTCGGATGGGAACTTGGGGGTGGGATAGGGTGGGGCGCTCCTAATCAAATCTCCTCATCCCATGGGCTCGTTCGCGCGAAACTCGGGCGGCGCGAAATCCGGGTCACAAGACCGCAAAAAACAAACAACGAATTAAAGCTATTTTTCTCTAATGATTGCTTATGACTATGTACTACAAGGAAGGTAACCCAGTGATGGTCAATCAAACACGGAATCCACACGCATTAGCCAGCTGCAACGATTCTATTTTTGTGTGCGACCGGCTGTTTTTTCATCTGGTCGCCCCACCAGGAAGTCATATCCGCTGAGTCAGTGATTCATGGCAACAAGAGACTCTCAAACTAACAAAAACCTATGCATGTATGCACGAATGCATGCAGGTGTCAAGGGAAACGTGCTCCTTCTGTCTCAGCGAGACTATCAACGGAAGGAACAGCTAAACTACTGTAGCTATTCACTAGATCAGCGACGAGAGTCTTCCGCCCTTCGTCGACGTCATCTCTAAGACACGACCCCCACATGGAATGACGAGTCATTGATTTTTTAGGAGATGGTTCATCGTCGTCGTTGATGACGTCATCTTCCATTTCCTCTACTATCGCTACAGTTTTCCACCCGTCGAATTTTGTCGGCGGAATTATATCGGATTTGATATTGTCGCCCACGTAAACTATATCCGGGGATTCGCGACACGTCATCTCTCTAAGAAATTCTTTCAGAACCGATTCGCTACCTTGCGCGTAAATCTTTCCCTTTTCGAGTCGAGGCACGATGACGTCATCAGTGACGTCATCAGCGCCGACTTTGAAAAAGGGAAGTGGTTCGATGAAGAAGCCCGGCTTCTTTGCGTCGACGATGATGACGTCAAACAGGTTGGACCAGTTTGGGCCGTAGGCGTATCCCATGAGAAAGCGAGTGTAGTCGCTATGGGAACTGGTCATGAAAAAGAGGCGGGACGATTGTTTGAGTTGATGAAGCCACGTTTTGACTTTGTCGCTCATTGGATAGACATAGTGACTTGGATTCGAACGAATGGCGAAAAAGTATCCCCCCTTTCCCGTACGAAAATTCGTGATATTGAAAGCGTTGCCAAAACTTGATAACAAATCAGGAAAGAAGTCATAGGAAGCGCTTTGAGAAGAATTGATATCGACGTCGTCAACGAGAAGTGCGCTAATGACGATTCCTGGCAAAGAGAAATAATTGTCGAAGAACCAATAGCCTTTCACCTGTCGAATGGAATCCCGTATAAGGGCGTGTTCCGCCCACACGCGACTTTCGCCGTATTCGCGTTCGATTGCTTTCGTTTCGAGACGTTTCGTGCCGTGCGACGCGCGAAGGATGAATCCGTCGGCGGCTAGTTTGAGAAAATTGCCGCGTTTCATGTCGAAGACGAGACCCTTTTGCATGAGGTCGGGGGCGTGGTTCTCGTAGCCGGAAAGAAGAGTCGTCGTGTAGCCTTTCTCCTTTACCAAATACGACGCTAGGCAGTTGTAGACGAGTCGATACAAGTTGCCCAGTTTGTAGCGGACCAGCGTGTGATCCATATCGAAGCCGATAACGTGGAAACTGCGAAGGTTCATGTCGGTCTAGCGCGCGCTTGAGGCTCGTCGAGACCTCGTGAGTGACTGTCACGTGATATAAAATTTAATTATTTAAAAAAGGCACAGCACGTTCGCTCGAGAGCAGACCGTCACTCGCCGACGGGAGTCCCCTGTTTTTTGTATTCCCCTATACACGGAGCTATACACCATATAGGTATATATATATCGGACACCCACGTGATGCTCCACCAAGGCGACTAGGCACTTGGCGGCATCCCGGTGCGTGCAGCCCCTGCAGGTCTTACCCATCCAGAACCCGTGGGGTTAAGTATGTGCCTGTAATCACTGACGCACCGTTGCTCCAGGACCTCGTTCCCGCCCTTCTCAGGCAAGGCTGCAATGAGGACCGTGTCTAACCATGCAATAGACTAATGTTTTGTGAGACTTTATATAGGTGATCGCTAGTAGATTCCTACCACTGCAACTTTTCGGCGCAAAAAAGTCGTCCGTTTCCGTTCTTCTTCCTTTCAGCGACATTTTCGAAAAGTGGAGGCAATTTCTGCTGGTGAATAACGATTCGCGACGCAATATTTAAGCAAATACAGCAAAAAATAAAAATTCAGTCAAAAAGCCGAATAATTAGATTATACGGGTGCTCTTTAGAACACGTCCCGGATAGGACCATAGCGTTGTCACGCTTATCGTCGTTTTCTAGCGACACGAACATTGCAATGGCTCTCGTTCGCTCGATAGTTCGTCATTCGTGTCGCTTTCGAGCATTTCCGCGCTTTCTTTCGACGGAAACAGCAGAGGTAAGCGTTGCTATGCGAAACGGCCATCGATAATCGATTTCATTCAGTCGAAACGATCTTACGGAAGTCTTAAGGTATCGTTCTTGCCTTTTGAAATTACAGAAACGTCTAAACGAAACGAAATAGGACGATGATCGTATTTTTACGAATCTTTACGGAAGACACGATTGGAAATTGAAAGGAGCCATGCAAAGAGTTTGATAAAAAAACGCGCGAAAATTAGAAAAAAATTTGATATTTAATTTTTTAGGGAGATTGGTACAAAACAAAAGAAATCGTCGAAAAAGGCGCCGATTGGATATTGGGAGAAATTAAAAAATCGGGATTAAGAGGAAGGGGCGGAGCCGGTAACAAGAAGAAAAAAAAGTTGCTACAATGATAAATAATATCATCATGAAGGATTTCCATCCGGACTGAAGTGGAGTTTCATGAACAAACCTTCGGACGGACGTCCCAAGTATTTGGTTGTCAATGCCGACGAAGGAGAGCCGGGAACTTGCAAGGATCGAGAAATCATGAGACACGATCCTCATAAATTAGTCGAAGGATGTCTCGTCGCAGGAGCAGCAATGGGAGCGAGAGCCGGTAATTAAATTAATTAATTAAATTAATTAATATTAATAAATGATTAATAGCTTATATTTACATTCGCGGAGAATTCTACAATGAAGCGTCCAACATGCAAGTTGCTATTCATGAGGTAAATTCATCGTTTATTTATTTATTATATCTGTTGCCATGGTGATAATGATGATGATGATAAAATATCTACGTGAAATTAATATTGATGATGTTTCAATAGTTTCAGTCTTGTCTGACATATATGTTAATTAATCATAATTGATTGATTTTTTGTGTGTGTGTATCTTATGAATTTTTTTGTGATAGGCCTATGCCAAGGGTCTGATTGGCCGAAACGCTTGTGGGAGTGGCTATGATTTTGACGTGTTTATGCATCGCGGAGCAGGAGCCTATATATGCGGAGAAGAAACTGTATATCACGTGACATCTATTAATAATAGAATTAAATCTCTTGTCTAGGCTCTCATTGAAAGTCTTGAAGGAAAGCAAGGAAAGCCGAGACTGAAGCCTCCCTTTCCAGCTGACGTCGGTATAATTACAATCATCAATAAATCAATAATTAAAATTAATTTAATTACATCGCAAGGCGTATTTGGCTGTCCAACGACTGTAGCCAATGTAGAAACAGTGGCCGTTGCACCGGTTTTAAAAAAATTAGACATTGTGTGTTTGCTATATTTGGGGGTGTGGTTACTTTTTAGGCAATTTGTCGTCGTGGCGGGGATTGGTTTGCTTCATTTGGACGAAAGAGAAACGAAGGAACGAAGGTAAGAAAATAATAATTTTTTTGTAGGAGGTCCACTCACTGTGTGTACGTGTAGCTATTTTGCATTTCTGGTCACGTGAATGCTCCCTGCACCGTCGAAGAAGAAATGTCAATTCCGTTGAGAGAGCTCATAGAACGACACGCGGGAGGAGTCATAGGTAATAGATTAAATAATTCGTTTATTTAATGAAAATACGGAGGGGGCGTGTCAGGTGGGTGGGACAATTTGAAGGCCGTCATTCCGGGAGGATCATCCACACCAATGATACCAAAGAGGTATATACGTACAAACCACGTGACTAATAGAATAATATAGTTTTATACATACAAAGTGTCTGTGATGACGTTGCTATGGATTTTGATGCTTTGGTCTCTGTCAAATCAGGACTAGGCACAGCTGCTGTCATTGTTATGAATAAACAGGTAGGTACCTAGAGAAATTCTATAAATAACTTTATTTTATTTTTTCAGGCTGACGTCATTCGGTGCATTTCTCGTCTTATTGAATTTTATAAGCATGAGAGCTGTGGCCAGTGTACTCCCTGTCGAGAGGGAATGGGTTGGATGAATAAAATAATGAAGAGATTTGGTAGTGAAATAAATATTTTGTGTGTTTTTCGAATTACGTTCAATTATGTTGGGAATTTAGTGGAAGGAAATGCGATGCCAGATGAAATTGATATGATTGAGGTAAGTCACGTGAGCATAGATTCCCTGAAGAAGAGATAATTGGATTATTATAGGAGTTGAGCTATCAGATCGAAGGCCATACAATTTGCGCTTTGGGTGATGGAGCTGCTTGGCCAGTACAGGTAATTAATTAATTAATTAATTAATTAATTGATTTCACGTGAGAGCGATTTTAGGGTCTCGTTCGTCATTTTCGATCTGATATTATTGATCGCATCGAAAAGTATCGCGACGAAGAGAGAAAAAAAGCCGCACTCGCCTAATCGCGATGGAGTCTCGTGCACGCACGCGTACAGTTGTAAAGGATAGCGCGCGTCGCCTCTTTTGTCTCGCGAGAAAAAAATTTGTCACCTCGTAAGAACCCGGATACATCTGCCATCCCGCCAGTCGCACGTCTTACGTTACGCCGCGTGCCACCACTTGAGGAGCGAAAAAAAATGTCTTATCGAGGAAATCGAGGAAATCAGGTAGAGTGAATCGATCGATTAATCATTCGCGCCCGCGCGCGCGCGCGCACAAAGAGAAGCCAGCGCGTGACGCGTTGTAGCAAAATATCGACCAATAAGGCGTCGACCTCTTCTCTCAACGACTTCAACGGCCTTTTTCTCGTCTAGAAAAGCGACGATCGGAGTCGAAGACCGCCGCCACCGCCGCCACAGCCTCCGCGATCGCAGCCTCCGCCTCCGCCTCCTCCTCCTCCTCCTCCTCCAAGTTCTCGCAAGAGGTCGCCTCCTCTTTCGCCTTTTCTCACGTCTTCCCTATCGGTCTTTTCTCTCAGGCGCGCTCAGCTCTCGCCAACGCAAGGAAAAATCGCGAAGGAAGAACCTCGAAGCGGTAAATGTGAAAGGGGGCCCCCTTAGCTTTTGTGGACCATGCGCTCGACATACGGGCGCTTTTTGCTTTTGAATTGGTTGCTATGGCCGCTGTTGTAGCTTCTCATAGCCCGGATATGCCGAACGTGGGCGGAACTTTGCCCAAAGCGGAAGCGCAACAGCAACAGCAACAAAGTACCCAATTTGTTGCAAGACCCGGATATGGTTCTTTGGGCCGACAGCTGCAATTGAAATCAAACCGATTTCGACTTCGATTGCCCAGAATGACGTATTTTCATTATCACGTGTCAATCAATCCGGAAATGGCACAGGCTGCGAGTACCAAAGTGGTTGTTGCCCTTGGCAACGTATATAGAAATGAATTGGGCGGGGCACTTCCGGTTTATGACGGAAAAGCCAATATGTTCACAGCGAGACAATTGCCTTTGGGAGGAGAACAGGAAGTGAGGTCGTAAATCAATAAATAAATGATTAATTAAGGGTCACGTGTAGAGAAAATGGGAATTGTCAGTGAAACTTGATCCGAGAAGACCAGAGAAAAAATTCCAGGCATCAATTTCTAATAATAATTGGTACTAATTAATTATTAATTTTTCCTCAAGGTTTCAGTGAAATTGGTTGCCACACTGGACGTATCAAAGTTGCAAGATGCAATTGATGGCAGAATCACGGAAATTCCGCACAACGTTCTCCAAGCCCTAGAAGTGATCATGCACATGTCAGCATCATTAAAAATGATAGCGGTGGGCCGATCCTTCTTTCCCTCCCCCGAAACGGGATCCCTCTTGGGACGACCCGTTGATCTGGGTCAAGGTTGCGAGCTTTGGTTTGGATATCACATGAGTGTCAAGCCATCCATGTGGGCAGCTGATATCAATATTGACAGTGACAAATAATTAATCATATTGATTATTTATTTATTTATTTATTTATTTATTTATTTCTTAGTGGCTGCTACTGCGTTCTATAAGGAACAGGAAGTGCTGGAATTTTTAGCGCAGAGTTTGAATTTTGATTCGCTGCCGAGATATTTGTCTGATCAGCAGAGAAATCAATTCAATAAGGAGATGAAAGGTATTTAATTAATTAATTAATCAATTGATTAATTAATTATTGATTTTTTAAGGAATGAGAGTGGAGTCAACTCACATGCTCAAGAGAAAGTATCGCGTCAACAAAGTCACAGTCGAATCCGCTGCTCACCTGACGTAATAATGTTAATTTAATTAATAGTATTGATTATTTATTTTGGGATCCCGGATGTAGTTTTCCTGTTGAAAGGGAAGGAGGAGGAGGAGGGACGGAATGTTCCGTTGCATCTTACTTTGAACAGAAATACAATGTTCGCTTGAGGTCACGTGATAATATGACGTAATACAGTTTGTATTTATTGTTTTCTTATAGGTTCCCGGATTTGCCTTGCCTTCACGTGGGTCCCGAAAAGAACACAATTTATTTGCCATTGGAAGTGAGAAAGAGACTCGTTATAGGTATTAATTTTATTGATATCAATACTAGGTTTGCAGAATTGCTAGTGGACAACGCTGCGTCAAAACCCTCGGAGACAAGCAAAAAGCAGACATGATCAAAGTGAGAAAAATAGCACGTGACTTCATAATCATTATTGATTTTTTAAATATAAAGAATACCGCAAAGCCAGCTTTTGAAAGAGAAGCTACAATCAGAGACATAGTAAAATAGATAGATTAATATATGTCACGTGATCTATTTATTATTATTTTCAGGTGTCCAAAGCTGGTTTTGGCGTGGATGCTTATTTGAAGGAATTTAGATTGCAAGTGGATCCGAGAATGTGCGAATTGGAGGGAAGAATTTTGCCCGCACCTGAAATGGTCTTTGGCCAGGTAAATATCAATCAATGAGATTAGTATTGATTGATTGATTTCTATTATTAATTTAGAATCGTACTATGCTTATTGATAAGGGCCAATGGGATATGAGACAGAAGTCATTTTGCAAAGGAGTTGAAATCCAATCTTATGCCATTCTTGTTTTTGTGCCAAAAAGACAATTCGACGACAGAGCCATTGGGTACCAAATCTCAATAAATCAATAGTTAATAATTTTAAATTATATGCATAGGAGATTTGCGTCACAATTTCAGAGAATTGGACGAGAATTGGGTATTTCCGTTTGTGGTCGTCCTTCCATGGTCGACTATGGCTACAATGCTGATGACGTCAGTAATTAAAAATTGAGGTGACGTCATCACTTTATTTTTTATGCGCAACAGGCAAATCGTCTTTTCAATATGGTGATGTCACGTGTTCCTAATCTGAATTTGATTGTTGTGATATCGAATCTGGATAAATACGTCTATGGTATAATCAAATATTGTTGTTATTTATCTATATATTATTGAGTAGCTGAGATCAAGAGACTTGGAGACATGACGGCTGGAATTGCCACACAATTCATCAAAGCCAAAAACGCTCAAGAATGCAAACCCCAAGTTCTCTCCAACATCTTCCTCAAGATTAATATCAAACTCGGCGGCGTCAACAGCAAAGTTGCACCACAAATAAGGTAGATGACCCTTTAAGTACTTCCGGAACAGTAGATATCAATCAATCAATCACCTCCTAGAGTTCCAATTATGAAATCACCCGTCATTTTTTTGGGAGCGGATGTCAGTCATCCGGGACCTGGATACCGTGACGAAAAACCCTCACTTGCTTCAGTAAATAGTCACGTGTTTATTTTAATTAATTAATTAATTTAATTAGATTGTTGGAAGTATGAATGAACACGGAAATCAATACAGAGCAAAGGTTTCTATTCAGACAAGTCGAGAAGTAATAATTTATTAATTAATTAATTAATCTCAAAAAGTTGGATTATTTCTTAGGAAATCATTTTGGGTGCATCTGCCATGACGAAAGCGCTTCTCATTGATTTCTACCGCATGACGCGAGTCAAACCCCAGCGAATCGTCTTTTACAGAGACGGAGTCAGCGATGGGCAATTTGAAGCAGTAAGTCAATAATTAATTAATTAATTAATAGTATCTCTTATCGTGGTGGAGGTTTTGAATGCGGAATTGAGAGCAATTAAAATGGCTTGTCGTGACTTGGAAGTTGGCTATGAGCCAGGTATTACGTTTGTCGTCGTTCAAAAGAGACATCACACTCGCTTGTTTGCAAAAAACCGATCTGATCAAGTCAGTTAGAAAAAAAAAGAGGGAATCTTTTAATTTAATTTAATTAAGGTCGGAAGATCCGGGAATGTTCCTCCGGGAACAGTCGTTGACAAATCCATTGTTCACCCAAAGGAAAATGATTTCTATCTCTGCAGTCAATTCGGAATACAGGTAATTAATATTATTAATTAATTAATATCATCTATTGTTTTTCTTAGGGTACAAGCCGCCCTTCTCATTATCACGTTCTTTGGGATGAGAATAGGTTCAGTGCTAATGATATTCAATTGCTTACGTATCACCTTTGCTACATGTACTCGCGTTGCAATCGCTCCGTCTCCATTCCCGCGCCTGTCTATTATGCTGATTTGGCTGCTTCTCGCGCCGCACAGCATATTGAATCCGATCCTTCTCTGTTAGTCTCATCTCCTTAGCAACCGCCGCAGATTTTTCTAATTGTTTTTTTTCTAGTGGAGTAATTCGCGCAAATGCAGACGGGACTATTCCCACGTGGATGGAGTTGAAGACCCACGAAAAGTCATTCATGTATTTCGCCTAATCATCATTAGAAAGAAAGAAAGACAGAGACACAAAAGAGTTGAGTTGAGTTATTTCTGTTTATTGATAGAGATGTTATAAGAAAGCAGAGTTTTATTGACTTCCGCCTCCTCCTCCTCCGAGTCCTTTGCTCTTTAGGGATGCCAAATAGTCGCTTGCTTTCACTTTCTTTGGAACGATTTCTGCTAGAAACTTGAGATGAGTTTTCGACGTCACAAGGTCAGCTGAGAAAATAGTATATAAATTAATCAATATTAGTTATAATCATACATAGGTCTTTGTATTCGAGAAGGCCCTTTTGATTGTACGACTCTTTTACTAGATACGCAACAAAGCATTCCTGTACAAGTAAAATTAGTATTTTTCTTTGTGACATGCGTACTGTACCGTTGCTTTAGCAACAGCGAGAGTTGCGTCTTGCCCTATTTGTCCCGATTCCTGCGACGATTTCATTATGCTTCGGACTCGAGTCAACGGAATGCCGCGAGCTGCAAGCTGTTGCTGCTGTTGCAGTTGCAACTGCTGTTTGTCCGTTGTTCCCGACGACGAAACTTCGGCTGCCATACTTTCACCTTAACGTGCGCTATGCTGACGACTTTGCCGAACGTCGAACGTCTTTCGGCTCGCGTCGTACGCATTCTCGGCCTCAATCCGGGCCCGTTTACACTCCAAGGCACCAACACGTATCTCGTCGGAACGGGATCGAAGCGAATTCTCATCGATACGGGCGAAGGAAAAGAAGACTACACGTCCCTTCTAAAAGACGTCCTAAAAAGACACGGAAACATCGCAATTCAAGAGATTCTGCTCACGCATTGGCACCAAGATCACGTCGGCGGCGTGGAAGCCGTACAAAAGCTAGCCACGCCCCCGCAAACAACGACGACGCGAAAATATCCACGTGACGTCGACGCGATACGCGGATTCGTCGAAATCAAAGACGGCGACGTCTATCGGACCGAAGGCGCGACGCTTCGCGCACTTTTTACGCCCGGTCACACAATCGATCACGTGTCATTTTTATTACATGAAGAAAATTCCCTATTCTCAGGCGATTGCATTCTCGGCGAAGGAACAGCCGTAAGAATAAATTATTTATATATATATTTATATATTTATTTATTTTTGGGGAGGTTTTCACCGATTTGTATGATTTAATGAAATCGTTGCGTCGTCTTGACGACGTGAACGCGTCCCGGATATACCCGGGTCACGGTCCCGTCGTCGAGCGCGCGCGCGAAAAAATCAGGGATTATATCGATCATAGGATGATGCGCGAAAGGCAAATAGAGAGCGCATTGACAAAGGAAGGCACGAGAACTTACTCGGCAATGGACCTCGTTAAATCTATTTATGTGGTAAATGACTCTTCCCCTGCTGTGAGATGATATGACCACGCCCATCTCTTTTGTTTACCATATAAGGATACGCCTGAGTATTTGCATCAGGCCGCCGTAGGCAATGTTTTGCATCATCTATCGAAATTAGAGAAAGAGGGAAAGATAGGTACTTCGTATCTACAGTCTTCTTAGTGACGTCATTACATATAGAGCGAATGGGTGATGGTGATGATGGTGACGATGTGAAGTGGAAGTGGGCGGCTAAGTTGTAAGCATTCTATGTCCCTTTGTTCTCTAGAATTTCCGTTGAGATAAGGCTATTATTCAATATTCACCTACTCGGGTGACACGCCCCCCCGTTCCCTAACTAAATTTGATTTTGTGCACACACTTTCCTTTATTCTCTCGCTCGCTTTCTCGCTCTCTGCGCGTTTTTGCAATATACTAATACTATGACGACGTCCGAAGAAGAGATGAGTGCTGAGAGGGAGTTCTTAGCCGCTGTGAGAGCGGCGAGAAAGCGCGCCACGTGGCGCGAACATCGTCGCGTCAGTCAACTCAACGAAGCGTTCGAGAACTTGAAGCGCCACCTTCCCTTCATTCCGCGCGATTCGCGAGTTTCCAAGAAGACGATCGTCGAATTGGCGATCGGTTACATACATCAGCTCAAGTGTCAGCTTCGACGAGACGATGGAGAGGAAGGAGACGTCGAAGGGAGAGCAGAATCGTCGCCGTCTTCGTCGCAGCAGCTGCTCGCTGTTCCTACGACATCTGGCGTGCCGACATGGACGCCCCCACTTCCAGCGATTACGACTGCATTCGATTGCTACACTACTACTACTGCATATAGGAGTTCGTCTTCTCCTCAGAGCGATTCCCTATCATGTCAGTGTCTTGGTGTGGAGGCGGTGGCGACCACGCCCCCGTTTCCGTTTGCAGCCGACGACCACTAAAGACAAGTTGTACTCTACGCGTAATCGCGTCGTGTCTCTGAGCAATTATGCACGTTTTTGTGAATAAACGAGACTCAAACGAGCGTGTCCATGCCGCCGCGTCATCACGACGACGACGACGACGACGTCATCGTACGCACGCACGCAACTACGCACGCGCGGATCCTATTGGCTCGTCCTCCGACCGCGTGCTCACCTCGCAGTCTCACGCCTTGTAGCGAATCATGAGTGCAAGCGAAGGAAAGCTCGAATCGGGATTCGATCTGCGCGTGGGGAATCTCTCCGTGGATGTTCGCAAGGTACGTGAGGGATGGGAGGGGGCCCCCGGGCCCCCCCCCATGGGAATACTCGACGATGATTGGACGACTGCTAAAATTATAGAACGACGTTCTTCGACTCGTCGAAGAACACGCCAAGGTGTCGTCGATCAATCACTATGCGCTTACATCGAAGGACAAACGTCAAGGACGCACTACTGGCTACGCGTACGTAAAAAACAGCGATCGCGTCGATCGTCGACTTTTTTTTTAGATTCGTACACTTTCCGAACGACGAGGAAGCCGAACGCGCCGAACGCGCGCTCAGTGGAACGATGTTTTTTGGAAGACTTCTCCAGGTGCGTGAGAGGACCCCTCCCACGCACCCGCGGCGCCTTCTCATTGGTTCTCGTATTTCTTTCATACTAGATCGCTCGCGCTCCGCGTCGTTCCAACAGGTACTAGGATGCGGCGAATGTTTTTATTCGACTACGTGCGAGTGTTATCGTCGTTCGAAGGGGCGAATACCGAAGCGGAACGTCGAGACGCGCGTCTCCCGCGCCGGCGGAACCACCCACAGAGGCACGTGACTTGCACGTGCATAGACGAGTGTACATGTATATTTTAGAAGATGTCGCTTATTATTACGAGCGTGGAGACGGATTGCAGTTTCTGGGCGCAAGTAAGAAAGAAAGATACAATGAAGAAGGAGTTTCTTTTGATTCTCTCTCTTTTTTTTAGGTGTCCAATGATGAGTCGAAATTGCAACAATTACAAAAGTGCTTGAAGTCTTGGTGTCCCAAAACGGCTGCTGTTGGAATCCCGGATGTTGGACAGGTAAAATAGCGTTTTTAATTAATTAATTAATTAATTAATTTTTTAATTGTTTAGATTTATGGTGCCGTTTTTGAAGAAGATTCCAATTGGTATCGTTGTAAATTGATACAGTCCGAAGCGGGAATGGTACTATGACGTCATTAATTACTTAATTTTTTATTAATTTTGTTTTTTAGGACAAAATCATTTACATTGATTACGGAAATGAAATAGAAATCGAATCCGGGAAATTGGTCGAACTTCCGGAATCGTACAGCCAGATTCCGGCGTACGCAAGACGTTATTTTTTGACGGGAATTCAAATTGAGGAGACGCATTTCAAAGAGGTTTGATCGTCATGACGTCATCAAGAGAAAATTTTATTGATTTCATTAGGTGTATGAAATGTTAAAATCAATGATTGGTGACGCCGTTGCGAGCCAATGCTATTTCACACCATGTGAGTAAATTATTGGAATTTGTATATAATAATTAATTAATTAATTAATTAAAGGTGACTTTATACCTTGTATGCTCTTTTCTCATGGTAACAATGTGGCAAGTCAGTTGATTGAGAGAGGACACGCCCACAAGGTAATTAATTAATTGAAATTAATTTAATTAAAATTTATTTGAATTTCTTAGTTGGATCTCACTGCATTTGGTTTGCAAGGTGACTTGTTTCAAATACGTTAATTTAATTAATTTAATTAATTTAATTTAGCCGTACTTTACAAAGTGATGTGGGAAAGAGAAATTTTCCGCAATGAAATCAAGGCATTTAATAGAATACATAATTAAATAAAATTAACTTGTACCATGTGTCTAGAGGGAGAAAAGGTCGAAAGCTTTGTTGCAAACTCAGATGCAGAACGTTATTCCGGAAAAGGTAAATAAATAAATAAATAGAAATAAACAAGTAAGTATAATTTTCTTTTAATTAAAGTTCAACAAATTGGCTGACCTTCTTGCTGAGTTACCATCTCTAAGGTAACGCGAATACATAATCGTATCAAGTAGATATTTATTGATTTGTGTGATGAACAAGGAGAAGTGTGAAGAAACATCTCGATTTATCTGAACATCCACTGGAAAAAGCCTATCAAGTTCTCGTCAATCGAGAAGAAGTCATTGACCTCGATCACATGACCACTCTCAAAGAGGTTCAATATACGAATTTATTTATTTATTTATTTATACTTTCATTTCTTTACAGGTGGAAGGGAAATTGAACGTTTTCACGGAACTTCAGCAAAAGATTGGTTGCTGTGACGACAAGTCCTCATTGGAATCAATGATAAAGAGTCGAGACGAAAGTCGTCTTCAACTTGTCAATTCTCTTCAAGTATTTCTCAATGTCGTCTCTTTGATTTCAATGGACGAGAGATATCAAAAACTACAAGTCACTAATTAAATACAATTAATTAAATAATATAATTAATTCAATAGGAAACGAAGGATCTGTTGATATCTTTCTCAAAAGGATGGAACAGGATTGTTGATCCGGGTATTATTACATTAAATTAAATCATAGTCTTAAATTATTGATTATTAATTTTAGCGCCCACCTTAGAAACGGCATTGAATCGATATCAACAATGGAAGGTAACACACTTGAAACTAATTAAATAATTTTGTAATTAAATACATTATTTGTGAAGGTTTCATGCACGAAAGAATTTGAATCTCTTCCTGAAAAAACGGACGAACTTGTTCACAAATTGAAGACATCAATGACGTCATGGGTAAATGTACGTCACGTGTGCAAAAATCACTAATAAATTTAAGGAGGTTTGTTTTATAGTCACGTGACAGCGAGAGTGAAGCGTCAGAGGAATTCCGTTTCATGGGAAACGCCCATCCCCAATTGCTACAATTGCTGGAGGAAGAAGCCAGAGAATCGCTCAAGGTGAAAAATCATTCATCTTATCATTATTGATTTATTGATTATTGATTTTTTAGTGCATGTCATCCAAAGTTCCGTTCAATGAAGAAATGGAGATAGTGATGCAGGCGTTTCTCACTGCAATTGCAGACGAGCAGAAATCAATAAAACATCTACAGTCAGTCAATACATATTCGAATCAATAAATCAATAATCCTATTTTATTTCTATAGAGATGCTTTGATTCCTCATTACGAGTCGCTTCACTCTGAATTGTCCACGTGGGTTGAAGCTAAACCGGATGTGACGTCAGCTCTTGAGACGTTCAAAACCCTTTGTGAGATTCGAAAGAAAATTTCCATGAAACGAATGGAAATCGAGGAAATGAGTTTCTTTGTAAGAAAGCATCTCAATTATTAATATCAATATCAATATCTGCTTTTAGGTTGAGGAAAATGATGCTATGATTCAAGTGATAGAAATCAATGATAATCAATATTATTCATATTATTTTAATTTTTATAGGCCAAGGAGGAGTTGAATAAGCAAATTGTTCTCCTTCATGAAACCGTTGAAAAGGAGAAAATTCTACTGGTACAACGCGCGATGACCCGATCAGATATTGATTTTTTTAATTTTAATTTTAGACTGATCTTCATGCCCAAGAATTCCCAGAATTGTTCTCCTATCATCCTCAACTTCAGTTATCAGCATTTTTGGTATTGTATTTAATTTTTTTTAATTTTTGTTGTCTATGAAGCGTTGCCTAGGAAACAAAAGGATTGTTTGTTGCACCGGGCCTCGAACTGAGTAACTTTGTCATGAAATGTTTGAAGCCGGGCGGAACTCTCTTCAAAACGGAATATTGTGGAAAACCCGCTCTACTAGAGGTAATTAATTAGATTTATTAATACATACGGGGTTTCTACTCAAATTAATTAATTAATTAATTTGAATTGGTATGGTTTCTTACTCAAAGTAATTAATTAATATTTATATTTACGGGGTTTTTTGTTTTAGTCATTTTCTGGTTTTGAAAGAGGTGGGTCCTTTGAGAAGAGAGTCGTTTCTTATGCCGGTGTTCAACATCCCAATGTCGTTCCTGTCTATTGTATCATGTATCAAAAGGCACGTGACATCTGTAATTAATTAATTAATTAATTAATGAGATTTTTCCCATCAGGATCCTTCTATGGCTATTGTATTGAGCGGATGTCATGAGAATATTGGCTTGGCTTCTTGGCTGGAATCCGACCCTCCAATCAAGGTATATCAATGACGTCGTTATAAATAATAATTATTGATTTTCTTTAGGAGAGAATCTCCGTCGTTTCTGATTGGCTGGAAGGATTGAAGGAAATCCATTCATTGAATTTAATCCACGCCTCCATTTCCACAAATACAATTATCATTGTCAAAGAGGAAGAAAAAGATACAGTGAAGGGATACATTCCCACTTACAATTTCTCACAAACAGATGTAAGAGAAGAAGAAGAAGGAAAAACTCATTTCCCGTATCATGCATGGTGTTGCTAGGCAATGAGAGCTGCATTGCTCCCGGAAGTTCAAGGTGATCCGGGGACTTTTACGGCTATATCCTGGCAATTGGACGTCTATTGCGTGGGAATGTTGGCAGAGAGAGTGAGAAGCAAAATCATATATAATTAGATCAATATTATTTATCTTAGATCTTCAATGGTATCCTTTGTTCTGAGCCACAGGCGTCCGATTTTGTCATGAAAATGGTGAGGAAAAATGCAAAGAGTCGTCCCAGCGTCGCAACACTATTGGAACATCCCTTTCTTGCAAGAAAAGTAAGAAAGAAAATTAATTAATTAATTAATTTAATTATACGGGAATTCTATAGGATGATGATGATGATGATGATGACAAAGAAGAAATCATCAAAGAAGAAGAAAAAGAAGATCATCCTCCCGTTTCCATGGCAGCAACAGGAGAAGCGGAAACTGAAGAATATTTAGATGCCAGCGATTCTCTTCCCGCCACCAAAGACGCCGCCGCCGCCGCTTCCGGATCATGTGACGAACCGGAAGTGACGGAAGAATGATGAAGTCATCATGGCCATGGTTTGTTTTTGTTGAGTTGCGTTCTCAAGTGAGTTCTCTACTAAAACTCTACGTTGATTGATTTTCTCATGTTTTGTCTTCGAATTGGGGAGAGAGATCTGTGGGGGCGGGGCTTGGACGCGTTTATTTCCTTTTTCCGCCGCCTACCTCTCCTAATTCAATGTTTCAAATAATATAGTCTCGGAAAAACGTAGAAAGTCTGATTGTGGGGGGGGGGGGGGGCGTGGTTCACGGGATAAGGAAGCCATCCAAGATCGAAATCGATTTAGAAGCGCCTTAGCACATTCCACGGAACGCGTGACCGCAGTTCGACCAACTCGATTGAAGTCATCACACAACCATTTCTAAAAAAATCAATAAATCAATAATCAATTAAGTAATTAATTCTACTTGGCACGTGAAGTAGTCGACTGTATTGATTCCCCATAGAAAGGGACCTCCGCAAAAAGGACACTTTCTTGCATTTAATATCAATTTCTACACGTGTCTGAGAGGTAAGCAATTAATTAATTAAAAGTATTTACTTTTATAGATGGTTGGAGTACTGATTGGACGTCGAAGCCACTTCGTAGAATCACCCTCACAACCATATCTTGAAGAGAAATTTCTAAATTAAAAAATCAGTAAGTAAAAATGACGTCATAATTTGTAGACTCACTGCTCGTCTCTTTCGAAACGATAGCAAGAATGAAAGGCTTCAAGTGGAGCAGCTAAGAAAAGGTACCTATGTCTTAGGGGGGGGATTAGATAAATATTGTATTATTATTAACCTTTGGTATTTGTCCTGGTCAAATATCCTTTCCAATTCGATCCCCCAGCTATCCATTCATCAAGCCATTGCCCTCTCAACGTCCCTATTTAAATCAAAAACTACATTTCCTGTATGTATATATAGTATATAGTCACTTTCCTGGGATCTGCAATTCAAGGCCAATTTGAGCGGCTGTTCCTATTGGACGAATTTCAGGTGAAGTGTAATGACACCAATAACCGGAATTTTGATTCCATCCATCAAAGGAGACCCTAATTCTCTCTCCATCGACGTCGAAAATTGTAGCAACGCTACATTCAATTATTTTATGAAGAATAGTCAATGGGAATTTCTTTACCAAACTAATCCGGGATATCGCCGATCTACAGCTTCTACTTTCATATTGGGAACGAAAAGATTTCCGGGAGAAGGATCAAACTTCTGAATTTTAAAAATCAATTTGAGCGCTTGGGAACAAAAGGAAGGTATTTTGACGACGTCGTCGCTCATTGATTTCAAATCGTCGTCGTCACGTGCTTGCCACTTTGTCCAATAGCGAGAGTTTGCCGAATAATCGTCATCCTTCCATTCGCACGGCCATGCACTCGCTTTCGACGGTGCAGGAGAAATTTCTGCGAGCTGTTTTCCGCATGCAACGAACCCCCGTCTTCGAAATTTCTTGACGTCGAATGGCCATCTCATGTCCTAGCACTCGAAACTCCCGTACATATGTATTCACGCCCGTATATCCACGCGTCCGATTCCCTCCAAGCAAACATTAAAATTAAATTCAGTGTTTAAAATACAGTCTGGGAAAAACATAGAAAGTGTGATTGGTTAAATGACTTTGATTGCCAAGGGAATGTCCCGCGTATTGATGGCATATAAAATGGGGGCGTGGTTCCCGCGACGATGACGAGGAAACCGATGATCGCATTCGATTTAGAAGCGCTTTAGCACATTGAACCGAACACGTGACCGCAGTTCGACCAACTCGATTGACGTCATCACATAACCATTTCTGAAAAAATCAATAAATTAATTATTAATTAATTTCTATAGATATTCTACTTGGCACGTGAAGTAGTCGACTGTATTGACTCCCCATAGAAAAGGACCTCCGCAAAAAGGACACTTTCTTGCATTTAATATCAATTTCTACACGCATCTGAGAGGTAAGCAATTAATTATTAAAAAGTATTTACTTTTATAGATGGTGGAAGCAATTTTTCTGCTGATTGGACATTGAAGCCACTTCGTAAAATTACCCTCACAACCATATCTTGAAGAGAAAATTCTCTAAATTAAATAGTCAGTAAAAATGACGTCATTAATTTGTGGACTCACTGCTCATCTCTTTCGAAACGATAGCAAGAATGAAAGGCTTCAAGTGGAGCAGCTAAGAAAAGGTAGATTAGATAAATAATTTGTATTATTATTAACCTTTGGTATTTGTCCTGGTCAAATATCCTTTCCAATTCGATCCCCCAGCTCTCCATTCATCAAGCCATTGTTGCCCTCTCGACGTCCCTAAGATCAAAAACCACATTTCCCGTATGTATATATAGTATATAGTCACTTTCCTGGGGTTTGCAATGAGAGACCAATTTGAGCGGCTGTTCCTATTGGACGAATTTCAGGTGAAGTGTAATGACACCAATAATCGTAATTATGATTCCATCCGTCGAAGTAGACTCGGACTCTCTCTCCATCGACGTCGAAAATTGTAGCAATGCTAGATTCGATTATTTTTACGAAGAAGAATAGTCAATGGGAATTTTCTTTACCAAACTAATCCGGGATATCGCCGATCTACAGCTTCTACTTTCATATCGGGAACGAAAAGATTTTCGGGAGAAGGATCAAATTTCTAAAGAAAATATTTGAATGAATTCGAGCGCTTGAGGAGGCGAATGAAGGCACTTTGACGACGTCGTCGCTGATTGGTGGAAAAACGACGTCGTCACGTGCTTCCCACTTCGTCCAATAGCGAGAATTCGCCGAATAATCGTCGTCGTTCCATTCGCGGGGCGATGCACTCGGTTTCGATAGTGCAGGAGAAATTTCTGCGAGCTGCTGTCCACGTGCAACGAATCGCCTTCGAAATTTCTCGACGTCGAATTGCCAGCTCATGATAAAAGTCCCGTAGATAGACCATCAACGCCCGTACATCCACGTTCTCCTCTCTCTTTCGTATCTATGGCTGCGCCGGCGGCGTGTTTGCGCGATCCGGAAGAGATTCTCACGTGTCCTTTCGATCCTGTGCATCAAGTCGCTGCAAAACGATTTCCCTATCACCTCATAAAGTGTTCGACCGTAAGAAGATCGTCGAAATCAATTCGAAATCGCCTCGTCTCTTCGTAGAATTACGGCGCTCCGTATTATATGTGTCCTTTCAACGGACGCCACGTATTTATCGTCGAAGAACTGTTCGAGATTCACAAAAGAAAATGCCCGGATCGTGTAAGCGGAAATCCCCGTACGCTTGAGAAAGAACACGATTTTTCTTCTTTAGTTTTGCGTCGAAAGAGAGTACATGCACGGTCGGTTTTTTTAAATTATCTCTGAACAAAATGAATTTTTTTGAATTTTAGAAACGGGCGCCATTGCAGCTAAATGTACGGGAGATTTGAGCATGCCTCAAACTACTACTGTAGCTATTTCGGATGATGCTGAAAATTGGGAAGAAGGTCAGTCAATAATTTTGATTAATTAATCAAGACACGTGTCTTTTTAGAAGTTGTTCAAGTCCCGGATGTGGAAGAGGAATTCGTAGAGAGACAACGAAAAGAAGTCGACGTTTCGAAACTCAGTGCAACTCAGAAGAAAAATTATATGAGAGGAATAAAGAGGTTTAAAATTAATAAATAAATAAATAATTAAGGAGTATGGGCATTTTTTAGAGAGGAGAAAAATTCCACTGTTGCTGTTTGCGGAATAGGAAGAGGTCAGAGAATCAATAGAAAAGGTTAGATCATTTATTTTTAATTAATAATTAATTAATTAATTAATTAATTTAGACGTTTCTCTTCAAATGGATATTGTAAAAGCGAGTCTGACAACAAAAGTGACTGGTATTGGACGTGGATGCATTTTACAAAGACAACAATGTAACGAGAGCACGTGTCATTTTAAATTCTAATTTTATTGGGAATTTTTTTAGATGCCATATCTGTTGGGTAAATTTAAAAATATATATATATTGATTATAGAGTTTTAGTGTGAAATAGGAAGGATGAAGACGATGAGGAACGCGAAATAAAAAAGAAAATTCACAAGAATCAAAAATTGCTGAACGAAGTATAGATTCCACAGCTAATTAATATTGCAATAATTTTGCATTATAGATTTCTGCACTGGAGGCAAAGAGAGACAGAAAAGAAGCGCTGGAGAAAAACCAGGTACACAAGTAATAAAATCAATAATTAAATAACGATAATGCGTAGTTGGAAAAAATTGATCGAAAAGAGATAATTGAGCGCGAATTAAAAGCGCTCATGGAAGCCAAAAAGAAGATGATATGTTAATTAAAGAGTTTATTCGACGAATTTTATTTGTGAAGATCAGATAGACATAAGAGACAGAGACAGAGAGAAGAAGAAGAAAGGGGGAGGGGGACAAAAAAAAAAAACGAAGACGTTCTTGTTGTGTGTTCTTGTGTTCAATGATTGGTTGAGATTTTCTTTCGTTTTTTGATCTCTTCTTCCTTTTTTCTTTCTTTATGATCAGAAGTTGCGGTCTTGCGATGCGATTTCTCATCTCTCTGCGATTTGAGCTGCGTTGTGATGAATGTCCACAATTGCAACAATGTCACTGCCATCACACCAGCCAACATTGGAAATCTAAAGGTATTAATCTATTGATAAATGCCTACATATGTTTTTGAATGTTTACCGTATTGTGGGGAGATTGAAATTTCCCGTTTCGAATCCTATGGGGATTTCTTCGCTGAATTGACTTGGAAGTCCGAATCTAAAGTATTTAATTAATTAAAGTTGATTTGGGAGGTGTAAGTTATACAAGTATGCTGCTATGGCAACAGCCAGTATAGAAATTTTCGTCAAAACGAGCCAAATTGACGAAAGAGTTTGACTAGAAGAGAGAGATTATTAATTCTTATTAATTAATTTAATTGATTACGTACATGGCTGAAACGCGTTTTCCGCACAATTGGAGAAGATTCGATAGGGTCTTAAAAAATTCCCCGGAATTGTGAAACACAAAGAAAAAAATTCCCAGACGAATAAATCTTAAATAATTAAAAGGTATGGAGTGCGTGGGCGTGGTCTCTTTGTTTACCCAAAGACGTAATGTCCAAGAACCAGACTCAAATTGATGACATATGTAACAAGTTTGTCTTGAATTTCCTCCTAAAAAATAATCGCTGTTTATTGGCTGAAAATAACCGTGTACGGGAATTTTCCTTCTTTGTTTTCATCAGATACACTTCCGGAAAGTTGTGCAGCCAAAATCCTATCTATATAATACAGATTAATTAATTAATTAATTAATTAATAGCGACTCATACCAAAAGAATAAAATACATTTTTTCAATAAAACGAATGGGCAAATCAGGATATTGCCTCCAGAGTTGAGACGGAGGAAATAGATACTCTTGCTAAAGAAAAAAACCCGGATGACATAATAAGAGCTCTCTAACTAAAGTTGTTAGTGTACTTACCTGAATGAGGATTGTTGCACCTGCTACAGTCGAGACAAAATAGAAGACAACGAAATTTCCATTGTCGTAAAATTCGGCAGTTTTCGTTTTGGAAAGGTGCAATCTTCGACCGTATTTCTTAATTAAATTAATTCATTAATTAAAAATATTTAATCAGTGAAAAGAAAAAAGAGACACCTCCCAAACGTATTCGTGAAAAACGGCGTGAACTATGATCCATATCATAGTATAGAAAATTAAGGTAAACACGTCTCTAGACCCGATATGAAAGAGTTGAATTTCTTCCGTAACATTGCCTAAGGGGGAGAGGGTTAATTAATTAATTAATTAATTAATTAACCCGGGGGGAGTACTCGAATTCGTTCTATTGATTGTGCTATTGTATTGGGGAGCGCAGAACGGATTAGCTATCCGGGACGTCGTCTAAAAAGGAGATAAAGAATTCGTCAAGATTCTCCCGGAGGTGGAAATGGTCCAAGGGGTCCAAGGGGTCCCGGGTGCAAGGGTCGTGCCTGGAACATGAGACCGAGACATATGACGGCGCAGATGCACGAGAAGATATCGGCGTGATTGTCTATAAAGAATTGTTGGCTGAAGATGGGCGCTTGGCTCTTCTTCTTCGCGTAACGTCCACCAGCAGGCATCCTTTTTGTACGGGACTCTCCGAATTGGGACGCCCGGACTCCACGCAAGGAAAAACTCTTCATAACGTCGTGCGCAAAGGCGCAGACGCAGAATTTGTTGGAAATGACTGACGCCAATAAGGAAGCGAGCAACGAGTAAGTTATAGAAGCAAAGTGTTAAAATTGGTTATTGATACATGGAGATGATATTGGAGAGAGATACTTAGCTAATATACTGGACCAGTAGATGGGAAAAATAGGGATTTCGATTTGGAGAAGACAGATGCACATCAATTTCGATTTGACTCCAACTTTCACTTTATATCGAGACAGGGTCATCAGATCAGAAGATATTACAGATCTATTCTTTTTCCTCGTTGTTGTGACGCGATGATGACGTCAGAGGCGACGAGGAGAAAGAAGAAACTTGAAAGGAAGAGAATTGCGTGCATTGCGTCACGTAGACTCAAGATTCACTTTCATCTCTCCTATTTACCTAACCCTAACCTTTCTTCTCTCAACTCTGACTCTCGACGCGATCTTATAGACTACGTCATACATTTATCTAGTCCAAAGTCCCAAAGAGGAGCCCCCTCACTTCCTAACCCTCTTTTCTTTTCTTACAGCGACACGTCGAACGTTTATCAAGTCGTTCAAAGCCCTGCGGTGCCCGTTGCCGAAGCAGCGGCCGCTCCAGCGTCTCAAATCGACCAAGTTGCTACATCGACGTCAGTCTTTCTAAGATGGCGACTCAAATTCACTCAATAAATGATTTCTCTTTCCCTCGGCGATCTAGATCGAAAATTTGTCTACGTCTCAAACGCTGCAGCGCGTACGAAGTCGGCTCGTCGCCGAGAAAGCGGCAAACGAGCGAAATGGAGCCGGAGAACGATAGCTTTTGTTGGATTTGTCATTGCGACGGTTCTCTCGTCTGTTGCGATACGTGTCCGCGCGTATTTCACTCGCGATGCGCTGGATCGTCGAAATCTGCGAAACCCGATGAGAAATGGACTTGCTTTGTCTGTCGAGTGCGTCGCGATCCCTTTAGGGAATTTTTTTCTTAGGGGGCCCCCTTCGAGTTTTTATCGCGTAGAATGTTCAATTGTCTTTGAAAAAGACGCCTCTTGTCGATTTGAATGAATGTTTGCTCGTCGTTCTTGAGTTGATGCGTAACGTTGAAGGGGTAAGTGGACATTTTTCAATATTTTTAACTACTGTAATTAAATTTGACTTTTTTCTATAATAGTCGGAGCCTTTTCAAAAGCCTGTCGATGTTGTCGAGTTTACGAATTATAGAGATTGGATATTTAATCCCATTGATTTGAACCTTCTAAGAGAAGTAAAAAAACAATGAAATCAATGATAAAAATCAATAATAGTGACTATAATAGAAAATACAGAATGGAAAGTATTCTGTTCCCCAACAGTTTCTTTACGATTGCCAATGGATATTGCACAATTGCATTATTTATAATGGAGGTACAACCCCCAAAAGCACATTTTCATCATTTTCATTTTTTAATTAATTAATTAATTAAAAAGATTATGGCGAACTCACCACTATTGCCAAAGCGATGATGAGAACGTGCAAACGCGAAGTGAGGACTATAATGATCACATAAATTAATTAAAACTCAATTCAATTCAATATTTAGATTGCAGAATTGCTTCTTTGCCCCGAATGCTACATATTATCAATCAGAAAGCCGAGTGGCTGGTTTACATCCGCTTGCGTACAATATAAAAATATCGATTAATTAATCAAAGTATCTATTCTATATGTCTTAGTCAAAAGCACATAAGCCTGTCTGGGCTAAATTGAGAGGCTATCCTTTCTGGCCTGGAAAGGTGCAAAAATCTCTCTAATATTATTTATCTATTTATCATCATTTTTTAGGTAGTGAATCAAATCGGTGACCGGTATGACGTCAGATTCTTTGGAGACTACGACAGGTATAATTAAATAATAAATAAAATAAATAAATATTTATTTTTAATTAATTAAAGGTCTAAGGTAGTCAAAGCGTCTATAAGGAATTATAGCAATACGCCTTCGTCGCCAAGCAACCAACTCAAAGATTGGGTTTCTGCATGCAAGGAAATGGAAACGTATGTCAATAATCTCAAAAAGGCCGGATGCATCGACGCAGATCTTGACATATTTCCAAATCGAATAATCAAAAATTATAAATAATGTTAATCATAGCGCCGCCGCCGCCGCCCCCGCCCCCGCCCCCGCCCCCGCCCCCGCCGCCACAAGTTCTTTACCCAATGGGCTAGACAAGAAAAATGATAAAAATGATGATAATCCTCCCAAGGCCAAGGCAAATGAAAAGAAGAAGAAATTGGGCGGGGAAACACACATAGGGTCTCGTCGTCGTAATCACGTGGTTACGAGGAAAAGGGAGGCAACGAACTATAAGAATTTTCTCGAGGAGAATATCATTGAAACGACGGATGTTTCGGATAGGAGACGTTTTGAATTGAGGAAAGATATGGGGGAGAGAGTGAGTACGAGTGCGTATGGGGGTGAGGAGACAAACACAGTCGTCAAAGTCGTCGTTTTGAGTGGGGAGGAGGAGGAGGAAGAGGAGGAAGTTGCTATTCCTTTGGAGAGTCCAAAGAAAAATGACGATGATGATCCGGGGAAAATTAATGTGGCAGTTAGGAGGAAGCGGAAAAATGGTTTGATTAATCACAAGACCCGGAAACGCAAAAAGGACGATGACAGTGGTGGTGATCAGATTGAGATTCTGAATGGGCCGCCTTTGGCCTTTAGTGAAGAAATCATCACAACAGGAATCAATAGGGTATGCATGCATGTTTATAGATAAATTAATCATATAGGATATTATACTCTAAGATGACAATGTCCATGAGAAATCAAATGAATGGGATAGCTGAGGCAATTCAAAAAGATCTGGAAGCGTCTTACAGACACGTGAGGGGTTTTTTAATTAAACAATCAAAATTTTAGCTATGTATACATAATATGTAGAAACTTGAAACCTCTCTAAAAGAGCAAGAAATAAAGCTGAGGCAAGAAAAGGAAGAGGCTGTACGAAAAACAAAGAAAAAACACTGGGTGAGTGAGAAGTAGTGTAGCAGTATATATATAATATTGATTCTTTCTTTTCAGTGTTCCTATTGTTTTCAAGAGGCCAGCTACTTTTGTTGCATTCACACGAGTTACTGCAGTCTGAAGTGTCAGAAAAAACATTGGGCTACGCACATGGATACGTGCACGCAAAACTTTCGAAGTTGATACAGTCGAACGCATGAATGATTCCAATTAAATTATTGAGAAGTTTATTTAATTAATGAATAGATCAATAAAAAAAGACTACTGTAGTACAAAAAATTCTTCTTCAAGCTGTCGATCAACCTAAAAAGAAGAAGAAGTCAGTTTGTGCCAATCTATCGTTTTACGTACCTTTTTTCGTTGCGTCCATATTCGCATTACCCAGGCTACACCACGGGGAGGTTTGGACGCTTTCGTAGCCCAAGGCAGCCACCGCAAGCGATGGCCACCCGTTCCAAAAAGTATCGGGCGAGTCACGGGTCCTCGGCCACTCCGATCAGTACCGCCTGGACGAGAGTCGGCCCCTTATACCGAGTCCCCCGGCTCGTTGGTACCAAAGCCTTCGGTATGTCTTCCTGGGAAGAACCGGGCCTTGCGGAAGTGGAGATGCGGCCGACCACTGTTTGTAGGAGTCGACAGGAAAGGCAGTGCAATGCCCAAGTCGAAGTCTCCTGGGCCAGGTCATCCTCCGTCTAATCGTGCCATTGGTGAGATAAGTGCCGGCAACCAGACCGCTTGCGACACCCCCTCCAAGTCGTGCCCGCTCGAGCCTAGCGCGGGCCGTACTTGTTTGGCAACAATAAGACTTTGGCGACCATTCCGCCCAGTGCGTAAACCGAGGCCGAAGCCCCCCATCGCCCTGCCTACGGGCTCCAGCACGGATTAATCCGTGGGCCACGCTGAAACAACAACCCAGGACTTGCCTTTTGTCTTCCCCCGAGCCGGTCCGATCAAGAACGAGACGCAGCGAACCGCGCCGCATTCACCCTCAGCCGCAACTGAAGGGAAATCGGTGTGCGCTTCCCTTTTGAACAGCGTAGCCCCGCCCAGCGCGCTGATAGGTCCCTTGGAGTCACGTGGGGCTCAAGTAGGGCTCTGATTGGTGCGAAACACAGAAACGTCACAGAAACGTCACAGAGGTGCTAAAATGCTCGGTCAGCAATTTATTTTTGGAAGGCGGCTGATGCAAAATAACACCTGCATTACGCATAACCTCACACCTAGACTATATCAAGATGGCGGACGACGACCTCGTGGCGAACCGCGGCAAGGCTTCTGCTCGGTTTCTTCGCGCGCAGATCGATTTGAACACAGCGCAAATGGACAAGGATCACGAACAAACTCCTTTCGCGATGGGAAATCGACGACGAACGATCGAATGACAGCGATGTTCGAAGAAAACGCACTCCATCGAATGGCATTTGAGCTATACAACAAGTAAGGAGAACTAAACTAGCGTCCAAAAGAAAGTAGAGCGAAGAGGGGCCCCCCTTAAGGTTTTCGAACGTTTGCGCGATAAATCGAAGCGAGAGAAAGCGAAATGGGCAAAAATGGAGTTTTTATTCAGCGAAGAATAAAAAAACGAGGTAAACTAAAATTAAATTTTAGTTCAATTCGCTTTCGTGGTTGAAACAAGCTAGAGAAAATTCGCGAAAAATTCGATTCATGAGACATTTCGATCCGGGCTGTAGCCCAATTCCAAATCCTATATGCCCTCCACATCGAGTTTCGACCATAGCAATATTTGCATTCGAACGAAACTCATCTGTAGGCAAAGCTAGAAAAAAGACAAAAAATAATTAAATAAATAAATAAAATTAGATTGGCTCAGGTAATGATTTTTACCTGAGGCAGGTGCAAAAGGATCGTCATCTGCATTGAGTGCGAGATAGGGAGATTTTATGTGGACTAGTTTTTCCTTTGTTGACGCTCTTTTGTAGTAGTTCTGCCACGTATTGTAACCAAACATAGGCACAGTGTAACGTATGTCAAAATCCCGAATCGTTTTTGCCTATAATAAATGATTTGATTAATTAATTATCAATCAGATAGATAGGTGTACTTTGAGAACGTGATCGAGATCAATTGGTAGATCTTTCTCAACTGCTCTGAAAACGCTCAAATTTCTAGAAGAAAAATTAATACATAATACATATATATATGTGTGTGTACCTTCTGATGAGGGAAGTGAGATTATTAGCCAAATAGTGATTAATTGTCACAAGTCGATGTGTCAATTCCAATTGCTGCTGACTTATTAGAATATCATAAGGCACGGATATGACAAAGGTTGCAATGATTCGAGGCCTCTCTCCTCTCTCACCACACTCAATAAGATAATGAGTCAATAAAAGCCTAAGAAAAAAAAATATATATTATATAATATACTGTACTGCTGACCCTCCAAGGGATACGCCTGTGGCAAATATTTTAATCCCTGGTTGATTAGTTGTGATGTGTTCTAGGACCGTTTTCAGGTCATCAATGTTTACGGCTGAGTAGGAACGAGGACTCTAGAATGCCATGTCATATGAGGCTTTGGGTAGGGAGGAGTGTTACTGTTAGCTTAGTCTTGCCACAGCCCCTGTTATTCATAACAACAGCACTGTAATAAAAGTTTAAATATTTAATATTATATATTCAATATTGACTACTTGTAGCCAATTTTGTTTGCAATTGTTACAAAGCGTTTCGAGTAGTTTTCTTCACTGTCACCTGCGCAGAGATAATTAATCAATTAATGAAATAATATTGAATTATACCTGTTAATCCAGGCAATATTAAAATAAGTTTTTTAGGATCATTTCTATCGTCGACACTCCAATCCAAAGCCAAAGTACCATTTTCCGAAAGTTGAACAATTTCTCTATAGACAATAAATAATAATAGAGTAATCATTTCTTTTTTTTTTGATGGTACCGTCTATAAGAGATGTCAATAAATCGATGAAAGAGCGCTCTCGAAAACGAATGAGCCAGTCCACCGAAAGCGAAACACGTTGGAAAGTAACTTCGTTCCGTCGACGGGCAATAGCGCAAGAGAAAATTTCGAAACGAGAGCGACGCGTGCAACTTTGGCTTATGCACAACGTAAGCGAAATAGTAGACAATGTAGCCAATTAGCATGGCGCTATAAACTTGAGCATTCGCCGCGTGCGCGAGACCGAACGCGACGAAGCAAGCCGCGACGACCGCTAGCATTGCCAGTACAATTCGATTTCGCCATAAAAAGTCAGTAAAGCCAGCGAGAGCTTTGACACCAGGCGATAACTCCATCGGTATCACGAAACGGGTATCCGGGACCCGTGTACGTTGAGATTCTTCGGAAAACTCCATCATGACGACTCCACCGTCGCCGCATTGTACGTACGGAGAGCTCTCGACGTCGTGCAAGGCGAAATGTTCCTTCTTTTATTTAGTGGCGATCGATGGAAGAGACTCTTCTGGTGGCGCGAGATCGAGCGACACTTTTCCCCCTTCTTCGGCTCGTTCTTCGCGTCTTGGCTCTATTTCGGTGTCGCATCAGCGTCGATCGCCTTCGCCCTTGCCGCGATCCGAATCGAATCCTTCCGATTCGCCATCTGTTATGAATAAAATCGTCGCGAATATTGGAGGCGGTAAGAAAACGCGAAAAAACGAACATAGCACGTCTATATCTGCATAGGATTCAAAGGCATTAAGAAAGCGTTCGCTAAAAAGGAAGCATCGTCTACGGAAGAAAGCGTAAGTCGATTTTCCGATGACTCTTCTTTGTTGATGTTCCCCTTAGGGGGCCCCCGCTTCTCGCATGGACGCAATGGTCAACGAAAAAATGCCCAAAGGATTCAATCGCGTTCTCGCTCAAATCAAAACAAAGCCAAATCTAAAGTAAGATTTTTTGAACGGAAAAAATTTGTAAATAATTTTTTAATTAATTAAGGAAAGGGGCTACTGTAGCGGATTTGAGATTGTCTCATCATCATCATCATCATCATCATAGTTCCCTTTCATTTCGCAATATTCCAAGTTTCCCGGATTTGACGGACGCCGAAAAACAACAACAACGAAGGGAGTCGGGAGGATCGCTAATCGAATTAGGCGGCGAGGTTTTCACACAAAAAATGATGACGCACATTTGCAAATTTTATTCTATTCTAGGGAGGTGTTATTGAGACGGATGGACCTGTAGACAGTGAGGTGAGGAACCGCACGGATTAACGCGCGTTAGCTGAACGAATCAACGTTGGTTCTCTATAGCAAAGACAGGCGGCTATTTTTCATTTGAGGGATAAGATTTGGAAGACGGAGGAAGCGATTCGACGCGAACAAGGAATTATGGATGGTAGAAAGTAAATAATTAACGTTTAGCCTTATTAATTAGATCTTAGATCATTTGAAGGAGTTTTTGAAACTTGATACCGTAGAAGTGAATAGGAAACCAAAGTGAGTTCATAATAAATATTATATATAAATTAGTGAGGATTTCTTTCTTGTTGAGATTGAAGAGTGTCTTTGAGACGCGGAATAACAAGTCGAAACAGACCATTGATAATTTTAAGAAAAAGATTGAAAAATATAAGGCAAAGATTAAAGTAAGTCATTGACAATATATGTATGTACAGAGATATCTAATAATAATAATTTTGATAGACGTTGGAACAGGGAGGCGGCGATATGACTGTATTAAAGGGCCGAATGATTGAAGGATGGAGGTATATATAAAAAAATGATCATGTGATAGCTACATGATTTCTCTCATAGGGGAGTCAAAGAAGGGATATTGGATACTTTATCAGGGTACATTCACTTTTCTATTACTATTACTTTCATAATATTTCCGTAGTGCTGCGAATTTGATGCGGAGAAGTGGAAGACATCCAGCTGCACATGAGGGTGTAAGTGGTGGGGGTGAGTCACTCACTTACTCATTGATATATGCGTCTATGACGTTTTTTCTTGTGGACCTCAAGGCGACAGCAATTCTCTTATGGAGATGGAAATCGGCGAAAGGCCTCAAAAGCTCGTTGGAGGATCGGAGGAAAATGTGGAAAGGACGTTTCACGTTGGGTACGCGATTGATGACGTAGACTCTAACGTAATCCTCGCATTTTTAGAGACGTTGAAGCCGTTTCTGGAATTTCATTGATTATGCCAACCGTTGAGGAGTTGAAAGAAAGAGTTCGCGAGTTAGATGAAGCGTACAGTGAAACGGTGAAGCGATTGGACGAACTGAAAGAAATTCACGCACTCAAACAAAGAGAATCAGAAGAAAAAAATTTCGTAGAGACACTTTTTATATCAAAAGAAAGAAAGAAATGAATTTTTATATAGGAGGACTTAAGACGAGCTCGAGAGGAAAGAGAAGAGATGCAAATTCGACTCGAAAAGGAAATTCTATTGAGAGAGGAAAGTTGAACAGAGAGAGAAATAATAATTAATTAATTATTTATTTGTGTTAGACTGTGGAGTCTCAGTGCCACGATCTAGAAGTTTCACACCAGGATCTTCAGTCAGAGGTAAGAGAAGTAAACATTAGGAGAAAATAAAAAATATTTCTTTTTTTCTCTAGTTGAGTCAATTGCAAGAGAGACTTGGTGTTCTTGAATATCACACTGGAGAACACTTTGCAGAGACGGATGAACGCGTGGGATCTCTTGATCTCAAAGTAAATAAATAATAAATACACAAATAAATGATTTATTTTTTGTAGTTGTCTGAATTGCAACATGATCGGGAGAGACACAATGAAGGTCTGCTTCTGACTCAGAGCAGTCCGACTTATAAAAGAGCTTTGGTTGCTAAGCCACTGTCTTTTCTGCTCAATATTGTTTCTGGTTTAATTGCTATCATATCGGGAATATTGTTGCCTTTGAGAGTTTATCAGCAGCAAGGAAAATGGTTAGTCTTCATTTTTAATATGTGAATTTTTCATATTTTTTTCTTTAGGCGATGGGCGTGGCTATTTGCAACGTTTGTAATTCTCATCTTAATTTTAGTATATTTTTAATTAGTTAATTAAGTATATAAACATAAGTGTAGAATTTCGTAAGGTAATCAAAAAACAATTCAAAAAAAGGGCACAGCACGTTCACTCGAGAGCAGACCGTCGCCGACGGAATTCCCCTGTTTGTATTTCCCCTATACACGGAGCTTGTACGGACCCCACGTGATGCTCCTCCAAGGTGACTAGGCACTTGGCGGCATCCCGGTGCGTGCAGCCCCTGCAGGTCTTACCCATCCAGAACCCGTGGGGTTAAGTATGTGCCTGTAATCACTGACCCACCGTTGCTCCAGGACCTCGTTCCCGCCCTTCTCAGGCAAGGCTGCAATGAGGACCGTGTCTAACCATGCAATAGACTAATGTTTTGTGAGGCTTTATATAGGTGATTGCTAGTAGATTCCTACCACTGCAACTTTTCGGCGCTAAAAAGTCGTTCGTTTCCGTTCTTCTTCCTTCAGCGACATCTTCGAAAAGTGGAGGCAATTTCTGCTGGTGAATGACGATTCGCGGCACAAAATTTAAGCAAATATAGCAAAAAATTAAAATTCAGTCAAAAAGCCGAACGGGTCACAAATAATTAGATTATACGGGTGCTCTGTAGAGCACGTCCCGGATAGACATGTCGCTTGTCGAAGTAGAAAACTTTATTGGAGGCCAATTCATTGGCTGCGAGAGTCACTTGGACAGCTACGATCCGTCTACGGGTGAAGTATGGGCGCGGATTCCCGACAGTTCGAGCGGCGACGTCGACGCGGCGGTGAAAGCGGCGAAAAACGCTTTTCCAAAGTACGCATCGTTACGCAGCAATCGCGCAAATATAACACATTTACGAACGTTAGATGGTCACGCACGCCGACCGAAGAACGATCGCGAATATTGATGAAAATCGCCGATCTCATAGAATCGAATTCGGACGAATTAGCGCGCAGCGAATCAAAAGACCAAGGAAAACCAATCAGTTTAGCAAAACGAGTCGACATTCCACGTGCCATACACAATTTTCGCTTTTTCGCCTCAGCCATCCTCCACACAACAAACACGTATAATTAGATTAGATTAATTAGATTAATTAATTAATTAATATATAGTTCTACTATTCTTGATGGAGTTGGTGCTGTTAATTACACGCAAAGAATTCCCGTGGGCGTGGCCGGTTTGATTAGTCCCTGGAATCTTCCTCTTTACTTACTCACATTCAAACTTGCACCGGCTCTTGCTACTGGAAATACGGTCGTTGCAAAACCCAGTGAAATGACGTCAGTCACCGCTTGGATGCTCGCTAAATTATTCAATGAAGCAGGTCTCTATTTAATTAATTATTAATTGATTCTTATATGATTTCTAGGTTTGCCTTCTGGGGTTTGTAATATTGTTTTTGGGACTGGTCCAAAGGCTGGATCATCTATCGTTTGTCATCCGGACGTTTCTCTTGTTTCATTTACGGGTAGCACTTTGACTGGAGAGATCATAACAAAGGAGAGTGCATTTGCATGCAAGAAACTCTCCCTTGAAGTAAGGATATCTTATTTATTATTGATTGATTAATTAATATTAGTATTAGCTTGGTGGTAAAAATCCTGCTATTATTTTTGAAGATGCTGATCTTGACAAATGTGTTCCTACGACTTTGAGGTGGTGACGTCACCCTAGGTTATTATGTAATTCAAAATGTTGTTATTTTTACTCTAGATCTAGTTTTGCAAATCAAGGCGAAGTGTGCTTGTGCACGAGTCGAATTTACGTGCAGGAAAAAATTTATGACAAATTCTTGGACCTCCTCGTCTCTGCTACAAAGTAATCTAGAATACGCGATCTTGAGATAGATATAATATTGACATTTTTTAATTAAAGAAAAATTATCGTTGGTCCACCTGAGAACGATTCTACTGTAATGGGAGCTCTTATCAGCAAAGAACATTTAGAAAAGGCAAAAAAGAATACTTTATTTATTTATTTATTTATTTATTTATTTAATTTAGGTGAGGGGCTACGTGGAATTGGCTCAAAAGGAGGGAGGTAAAATTGAATGTGGAGAAGAGCCGCTCTTCCTTCCAGACAAAAATAAACAAGTTAGAGACACAAGAAGAATTATTTTTCGTCATTGTTTTGTTTGTTACAGGGCTATTTTATGAGGCCAATAGTTGTTAGTAATCTATCTGATGGTAGCCGTTGCATGCAGGAAGAAATATTTGGTACGTAAATAATATAAATAGTTTTACTTAATTGATATTTTTCTAGGGCCAATCACGTGCGTTGTTCCGTTCAAAAATGAGGAGGAAGTGATTGAACGAGCTAATAATGTTAAGTATGGATTATCGGCTACAGTGTGGAGTGAGAATTTGTCGCGAGTGCATCGGGTTGCTCAAAGATTAGATGTACGTCACGTGGGAAGAAATTAGTCATACATATTTAATTAATTATTTCTTTTTTTGAGGTTGGCACGGTTTGGACAAATTGTTGGCTTATACGCGATTTGAATGTGCCGTTTGGAGGAATGAAATCGTCAGGTATCGGTCGCGAAGGATTGCACGGATCCATCGATTTTTTCACCGAACAGAAAACAATATGCGTGAAACTATGATATGTGGGGGGATCGGTGACCTTGTGTCTTTAAACCAGGATGTGATTGCCCGCGTTCCCGGACGTATTTACGCGCGTTTCACTTCTCAGATCTTTTCTCGTTTCTCGCTGCAGCGATGCCCGCCGGAAAAGGTCTCTACTCTTATTTTTCACCCATATCGGGTTCGACGACGCCTCGGAAGTCGTCGAAAGGGTCCCCTTCGGGTCAAACGCCCGACGAAGCGGCAAAACGTCCTCGAACGACCGAATTCGACGAATTCGACGTCGTTTGGGGACGAACGGAAGGCGATCGGCTGTGGCCGGGGATCGTTTGTCGCGATCCGATCACGAAAACGATATTTCGAAGGACAAAGCGTCGCCAGTGGAATCTCTTCTTTTTCGGAGATCCCAAAACGCGCATGGGATGGGTCGACGAAAAGTAGGACTACGAAAAAGCGAAGAAAAAACATCGATTTTTGAATATTTAGAGACATACGGGAATACGACGGTGTGACGTCAGGAGTAGACCAGGATGCGAGGGAAGCATGCAAGGAAGCGGATCAAGTGCGAAAGAAGGGAAGAGAAGAGAGAAAAAAACACATCACGAAAGAAGAAGAAGAAGAAGAAGAAGAAGAAGAAGAAATTAATGTCAATAAATCAATAAATAATTAAATATAAATCATGCTTGTTTACACATAAAATAGAGTGGTGGAAGGATGAAGAGGAGAAAATCGGCGTCAGCTGTCTTATCTGCTCATAGAAGAGACAAAAAACGACGCAGAAGAATTATTATGGAAGATAGCAGTGATGATGATGATGATGATGATGAAGAGGAAGAGAAAGAGAAAGATGATAAAGAGAAAACTCCATTGAAGAAAAAGTCGTCGTCTTCTCCTATTGGCTTGAGTCCAGCTGCAGCGCGCGCTAGCTCAAAAAAAGCTGCTACTAATTTGGCAAGATTTCAACGTCCACAAGTTAGATATAAATTATATAATTATTTATATGAAATCAGTTGATTTTTTATAGGGAAATAGTGAACCAATTGGAGGTGGTGGTGGAAAAGAGGAAAGAGAAGCGTTTTTGCATGAGAATTTGATTTGGCTTAAAGAAACGCATCGAAAGTGAGATCCCATCACTTTTATATTTAAAAATAATTGACTTCCTTAATTAAAGGGATGGGAAAGGAAGAGTTCCAACTCATCCGGAGTTTGAATCTTGCACTCTTTATGTGAGTCCAAGATCACCAATATCTCTTATTTTAATTATTGATTCTATAGGTTCCGGGTGATTTTTTGAAGAAGCAAACTCCCGGAATGCAACAGTGGTGGCGAATTAAGAGCGAGAATTTCGACACTGTCATCTTCTTCAAGGCGAGTGTCTATCCAAATCATTAATATCAATTATTTTACTTATGTAATCTAGGTTGGAAAATTTTATGAGCTCTATCACATGGACGCCGTAATTGGAGTCAAAGAACTCGGACTTCTTTATATGAAGGGGGCGTGGGCTCATGCCGGATTTCCGGAAATTTCCTTTGGGCGATATTCAGACGCTTTGGTTCAGAAAGGATACAGGTAGCTATTAATTAATTAATTAATTAAACTAAAGTTATTAATTAATTTTTAGAGTTGCGAGAGTCGAGCAAACGGAAACTCCTTCGATGATGGAAGAGAGAATCAAGAAAGGTCCAAAATAAGACACCACTTAATTAATTAATTAATTTTATATTTAGGAGAGGGTAGTAAATCAGCTCGAGTTGTGAGACGAGAACTATGTGCTGTTATCACCAAAGGTCAGTCACTATACCCTATATATATTCTATTTATCCTATTTATTTTTCTTAGGCACGCGAACGTATAGTTTTCTTGAGGGAGAGTGTTCTAATGCTCAAGGAGCCTTTCTCCTGTCCATTGCAGAGAGGGTTTAAATAGGTCACGTGATATCAATTGGGTTATATATATTTTTTTTCTTAGGCAAAAGATGACGTGGGTGGAGAATCGATTTACGGTGTCTGTTTTGTTGATACGTCTATTGGAAAATTTCACGTAATTTTATTGATGACGTCAAAAAGTGAAAAATGTTTTTTTTTGGTTTTTAGATTGGTCAATTTTGCGACGATCGTCTTGGTTCGAGACTGAGAACTCTGATTGCTCATTATCCTCCCGTTCAAGTGAGAAATCAAAAAAGTCAAGACCTATTTTAATTAAATTCTATTGAGGTTTTATATGAACGTGGCAAGATTCTCTCCAAAACGCAACATATTATTCATCATTGTCTATCAAATTCCTTACAAGACGCTCTGGTTCCCGGAAGTGAATTTTGGACGTCAAAAAAGACGCTGAAATTCATTTCAGAACAGAACCATATAAAGCCGGTTTGAAGAAGAGCAATTAATTAATTAATTAATTAATTAGTCACGTGATATTTTAGTGGCCAGGCGTTTTTGAACAAATGCTTTCTCCCGAAGATTCTTTACGATTGACGGCTCGTGATGAATGGGATTTGGGAATTAGTGCACTAGGAGCAGTCACGTGGTACACGCATAAGAAATTTATAAATCAATATTAAACGTGTGATAGGTATTTGAAGAAATGTCAAATCGATGAGGAGCTTCTCTCATTGGCTCAATTCAACGTGTACACGCCCCTCGATTGTTCTTCTGACATTCGAGACTCTTTTTCCCCCGCCCCCGCACCTCATCAACGTCTCATCCTCGATGACGTCACGCTTCGCAATTTGGAAGTGATTGAAAACAATTGGGACGGATCGACAAGTGGAACATTATTGGAAACGCTGGATCATTGCGTGACGTCATTTGGGAAAAGATTGCTCAAGGAATGGATTTGCAGTCCGCTCTGTCACCCGGATGCGATTCGTGCGCGACAGGATGCCGTCGATGACGTCATGCAATTGCCCGGCGAAATCAATAGTCACGTGATCAATACACTCAAAGGTTTGCCTGATTTGGAAAGACTTATTCGAAGGTATTGTGTAATAATTCCTAATTTAATTTAAATAATTTATATTTTAGAATTCATTCTCTGGGGTCTCCTTTGAGGAGTTCAAGTCATCCGGATAGTCGTGCTGTCATGTATGAAGCTTTGACATATGGGTAACTACCGCGTAATAATGATACATTGATAGCAATTGTTTCAATGATTTCATTTCAGTAAGAAAAAAATCAATGATTTTTTGTCTGCTGTTGGAGGCTTTGAAAAAGCGCAAGAAATGATGGCCACTTTTGGAAAATCATTACCTGATTTCAAGTACAGCTATTCTATTAAAAAATTCATACCCTTGATCACGTGGCATTGTCTCTTTGCGCAGATCGCGTCTACTGAAGGAAATGAAATTTCCGAATATGACGTCACAGTTGGAATTTTTTCAGGTGAAATCAATACATTCTTCTCCTAACTGCCCGTATCATCTCCCCTATTATATAGACAGCATTTAATCACGATGAAGCAAAGAGAGATGGAGTCATAACACCGCGACATGGTAAATAATAATTAATTATTAGCATCCGGGGGTCTGATTCGTTCTTTTAGGAGTTGACTTGAATTTTGACGAGGCCGTTGCTGACGTCAAAAAAGCGGAACTAGAATTAGAAAAGTATCTTAATCAACAGAAAAAGGAAATAGGATCAAAGGTAAGTGCTTATAAAGGATTTTTAATTTTATTTTGTATCTCTTTGTTTTGTAGCAAGTGACCTATATGGGTTCAGGTAAAATGAAATCTATTTTTTTGAATTTTTTTGATTTTTTTGCCTCAGGTCGGACTCGCTATCAATTGGAGGTCCCGGATTCGTTTGCTCAGAAGCTCGACACGTCGAAATACGAACTTCATTCTCAACGAAAAGGATTCAAGCGATTCTACACGAAATCCATTAAAAGAATACTTGGTCAGCTGACCGATGCGGAGGAGAGACGTGACCTTGCACTCAAGGATACAATGAGAAGAATATTTCACGAATTTGATAAAAGGTAATACTAATTAAATCGATTTTTCATGTGATCATTAATTATTTTTTCAGTTATGATATTTGGAACGGAGCCGTTCAGTGTTTGGCCGTTTTGGATGTTTTGTTTAGCTTAGCGCGCTATAGGTACGAAGAAATATCTAACTATGATGACGTCACTAATATAGCATCAGTGTTAGTGGTGATGGAGTCACGTGTAGACCGGAAATTATTTTTTCCAAGGAAAAGGAACAGGTACTGTACATATTATTAATATTTTTAATTGATTAATGTTTCTTTAGCCATTTATTGAGATTATTTCCGGTCGGCATCCTTGCATTTCTCACACTTTTTCCGGAGACTCTTTCATCCCCAATGACGTCAGAATCGGAACATCTGACGTAAGTATCTACATACTGTATATAAAATGGATACATAGTAGCGTGTTGTTTTACACACACACGCACAGATCAGGAATTGTTGTGTTGTCATAGTAACTGGTCCCAATATGGGCGGAAAATCAACTTTGATGCGTCAGACGGGAATTCTCGTCATCATGGCTCAATTGGGATGCTACGTTCCCTGCGAATCGTGTCGACTCACTCCAGTCGATCGCATATTTACTCGACTCGGAGCAAGAGATCGAATTATGGCGGGTAAGGGGACCCCGCCCAATTTTTTAATTTATTTTATTTTATTTTTAGGTGAAAGCACGTTTTACGTCGAATTGAGCGAAACTTCGAGCATACTTCAATACGCTACGAAGAATTCGTTGATTCTTCTCGATGAATTGGGTAAGAGACTAGCGCGCGCACTCCCCCGCGTGTAATTTTCCCGCCAAGGGCGTGGCACGTCGACGTACGACGGCGCGGCGATCGCTTGCGCTGTCGTCAACGAAATCGCGCACATACGAACGCTCTTTTCGACTCACTATCACAGCCTCGTCGAACAATTCGTCGACGACGAGCGAATTTACATGGGTCACATGGTAAGACACGTGGCACTCCGGGACCTCGATAGTAACAGCCTTTCTTTCGAAAGGCGTGTATGGTGGAAAACGATGATGATTCGGATGATTTGAGCGCTGAAACGATAACGTTTCTATACAAATTCGTCGAAGGAGCATGCCCAAAGAGTCACGGCTTCAATGCGGCTCGTCTCGCAGGAATTCCTCATGAAGTTCGCCTTCCACGATCTCGCCGTAAAATGCATTTTTATTAATTTATTTAGATCGTGAAGTTGGCTATGGCTAAAGCTAAACAATTGGAAGCTCGATCGCAGATGGTGAAGCTGATTCGGTGCGTTTTCCATTTCCCCTAAGACGGGATATCAATTTGCCATGCACATACTATTACTAGATCGATAACAGAGGCCGAAACAGAGACGGCGATCACAGAAATGAAGAAAAATCTCGAAACAGTATTGAAACATTTTGATTGATAAGGTAAGAACTTGAAAAGAGTAGAAAAAAAAAACGTTCGTTTGTTGGGATCGTCTAAATACTAAGAGACGGAAATAATAATAAGGGTTTAGAACGCTTGACTGGTAGTAATAGTTCGTTTTCACTCGTTTCCACCGGTGGTCTTTCACCGGAATTTCCTTTTACGCGGCGACGCGCGCACATTGGTGACGCAAATGCGCTGATAGGTTCACGCACGGGTTCATAGAGTTTCCGCGATCCGGGGGGCGTTTTAGAAGTCTTCGTCTTAAAAGGTCGAAATTCCTCCAAAATTGGAGGTAACGAAGTCGACGTTTCCCTAGCAACGAGCCCACCACCGGGACTTTTATGTGACGGTAGCGTCGGACATGAGGCCCCCGATCTTCTGAGTTGTCTAGGAGCGGTCGTAGTGCGGCGTAGAGAGACGTTTGACGTTGATTTTTGTAGTTGACGTCGTTGGTCGAGAGCGCGTCTTAGGAGTTGACTTTCTCGTTCGTGTATGCGCAATGTGAGACGTTGCTCGCGATTCAGTTGTCGTAAACGCAGATCGAGAAATCGGTCTTCTTTCTGCTGAAGTCGCGCCATCGTTTCGTCGCGTTCCATTAGATTTCGACGCAGTAGGGCGTCGTCAGCGCGAGTAATAGGATGAGCGGACATGGGGGGGAAGTCAAGTGTACAGTAGAGGGAGTAAGTAAGCCAAGCCACGACCTCTCATATAAATTTATGAGAGATCCTCTGTGACGCCCTCTTCCATCATTTTCATATATGAATGCATTAGCTTGTCACAATACTGTCGCGACGCTTCCGTACAGTACGAACCCGCGAGACGACTCGTTCGCGTCTCTTTACGAGAACGAACGAAAGAACGACGTCTCGATTTAGAAATAAACGTGCGTTTTTATAGAGGAAATGCAAATAACATTATCCGGTTTTAAATACGTCAGCACGAAGACGAGACAAACTAATGGCTTGTCGTAATAGGCGGCAGAACCATTCTTTCTTTTGTACCCCGCCGCCTATTAGCGACAGGTGTAGCAACCTTGAAAAAAGGTTTCATAGTGTCATGCGGCGAGTCATCATCGTCATCGTCATCCTCCCACACACTTTCCTCTATGACGCACGGAAGTGAAACGGCTCCGCGGATTTCCGATGTCATTTCGCGACGCATGCACGTGACCGGCGAGAGACCCATAGAAATTTTGCGCCCTCGTCGCAAACGCTCCTTCTCCTCCTCATAATTGTCTCCTTGCAAATCAGAAGTTGATTTCCATCTCATAACTATTCGAGGAGGAGGAGCAGATGCTGATGATGATCGGGGCGGCGGCGCTTGAAGCGATACACGTCGCCGCTGTCGTTTCTTTAGTTCCTGTTTGAAAAACTGCGTCTGTCTGTCGCACATTCGCATTGCTACACGCATGTCCTTATCTAATTGCTTTAGCTGGAGTTGGAGTGCGCGCTCATCGCGCTTCAGCAGACGCTTCATCGCTTCATCGCGACGCTCCAAGACATTTTTCCAAAGATTTGATTCCTTCGGGGCGGCAGCGGCGGCGGCGGCGGCGACGCGTCGTCGAAGCCGCGGCGACGCGTCTTCTGTTGGAGACAGCATCCAGACAAATATCAAGGGAACCAGTCACGTTGTGCGTTTTTAATAAGACGTGCACCTATAAAGACTTTGATCTAATGCCGCGTCTCACTAAAACACTACTGTGTCCAACATAGCGCCCAAACATTGAACAATGTTCGATGACATGAGAACGTTGACTTTTTCTTCCAAATGACGTTTGGGGTCCTGGGGGGGGGGGGGGGGGAGAGAAAAAAAAGGGTCACGTGTGGTCTATAGAAGTTGCTGCCAAAAACGAACCTGTTTTCCAACATTTCGAATGGCCAATTGTTGGGGTGTAAGCTTTTCCTCTTCTTCAACGTACTAATAATCGTAATTAATATGTATTTGGGGGGAAAAGGAGGGCCCCCTTTCTTTTTTCTACCTTATGATAGTCTTTGGCAAGTTTGAGCATTTCTTTGACCGTTTTCTCGTTCGTTTGACAGTGCTGACCGTAGTCTTGCAAAGCCAAACCGTCGAGCCAACTCTTCTGATGCAACGTCATCAGCATCTAATCTCAATTAATCAGTTATTAATCTCATTAGTATTAATAGTATGCATGCCTTCTGTTCGAGCTCATTCTTTCTGTAATTAATAGGCATGGAATAATAATGCCTATTGAGTCCATGGATGAGAGCCTGTATTGAGGGTTTGTGAAGATGACCTATATTTGATGTAGCCTGTCTTGGCTCTTGGCCAAGCATCACGAGATTGGGATTGATAAGACGAAAGGCATCAATCACAACCTGATATTATATATTATTTTATTTATTTATTTGTTTGTCCCACACCTTTCCCTTGACACTTTGTATAGGATCGACTACCACGGCAACAGCTCGCTGCGACAACGCTTCGAAACTCTAAAAAAGATAAGTATCAAATTAATTATTTGATTTGATTTCGTTTACATACTTGCTGAGTATTGATATCAACGCCCGATAGCCAGCATCCAAATCCCGGATGAGAGTGATACCATCCAACAACCATTTCAGGTCTACAACACAATTTAATTAAATAATTCAATAATTTAGAAATATTTTTACCGTCCCGTCTGTTTCAACATATCCAACATTTTCATTTGGAAAACGGGATCGACAGCTTCGACACTCACACCCTAAGATGTAATGTGCCACGCCCACTCGTTTTTCTCTTTCTTTTTCTTACCGTGCCACTTTGTGGCATAGCGAAAACGTCGATGACTCGCACTGTGTAATCGTCGACGAATTCGCCCAACATGAGACCCATTACTTCCATGGGAACGCCGGCACGACCTTCCCCCACCCCAAAAAATATATAAATCAAAAAGTCGACTTTTCAATACGCCTCTTCTGATTTTTCTACCGTGTTTCAACATCTATAATATCAATGATATCAAATATTGACGTCATCATCAGAGCTCTACGTTTGTGTACCACGGTACCTTGAGTAGAGCGAGAGATGATATATATACTTGTTCTGCTGTATCAACTGTAGGAGTATCGGTTGGCGGACCTCCTCCCTAATCGAATGATTCGTGGTGATCCCCAAAGGGGGACCCCGCTCTCTCGTCATTCGTTCATCTTCTTACTTGGCTCATTCCAGGTAGGCCCACTCGTAACAATCGATCCATCGCTCACTCGAACAAGCGCAAAAATCGACGCGATCAACTCTAGAGTGCGCGCGCTAACGCTACAAGCATGACATCGTCACTCGCACGATTTTTCGTCGATAAATCGGTACATTCTACATCTATTCGACTCAAAAAACGATCTAAGAGACAATTTAGCTTCGGCTTCGTTGCGCGAGAAGTTCATTTCGTCGTTTCTATGCGTCGAAACAGACTTCGTTGGGAAAATATCCCGTAATCGATCACAAATTCGACGCAATCGTCGTCGGAGCGGGCGGCGCGGGACTTCGCGCCGCATTCGGACTCGCCGAACAAGGATTTCGAACGGCATGCATCACGAAACTATTTCCAACGCGATCTCACACCGTTGCGGCGCAAGTAATTGAAAGAAAATTCCGAATTCATTCATTCGGTATATTCATTCACGCAGGGTGGGATTAACGCTGCGCTAGGCAATATGGAACCTGATAAATGGATTTGGCACATGTAGGGACATTGTTGCTCTCTATTTCATTTTTAATATCAATTCATTTTAGGTATGATACTGTGAAAGGAAGCGATTGGCTTGGAGATCAGGATGCTATACATTATATGACAGAAGAAGCTCCAAAAGCAGTCATCGAAGTACATATATAATATATAATATATTATTAATTATTAATTATGTTAATTAGTTGGAGAATTATGGAATGCCGTTCAGTCGAACGGAAAGTGGAAAAATCTATCAAAGAGCCTTTGGAGGCCAATCATATGATTTTGGGCGTGGCGGACAGGCTCATCGATGTTGTTGTGTTGCAGATCGAACGGGACATTCCTTGCTACATACTCTCTATGGACAAGTAAGTAGATAATTAATAGATAATTAATTTCTATAAGTTTCTACTAGTCATTGCGCTATGATACCGCTTATTTTATTGAGTATTTTGCTTTGGATTTGCTTATGAAAGACGGGCAATGTTGCGGTGTCATTGCCATGAATTTGGAAGACGGTACCATTCATCGAATCCAAGCCAAACACACGGTCATGGCAACAGGGTAGAAATAACAAAACAAGGGGAGAAATATTTTTATTCTTCTTATAGTGGATATGGACGCGCCTATTTCAGCTGCACGTCCGCTCACACGTGCACAGGAGATGGAACAGCGATGATAAGTCGAGCCAAACTTCCAAACGAAGACATGGAATTCGTTCAATTTCATCCCACAGGTAAATAAAAAGAAAAAGAAAAAATATTATTATTTTTTCTTAATTAATTAAGGTATCTATGGTGCTGGTTGCTTGATTACTGAGGGTTCTCGTGGCGAAGGAGGATATCTATTGAATAGTGAAGGAGAACGTTTTATGGAACGCTATGCTCCCACTGCTAAGGATTTGGCTTCAAGAGATGTTGTTTCTCGCGCTATGACTATTGAAATTAGAGAAGGAAGGCAAGTCAATTCATCAATAATTAATTAAAGATATATATATATATATATTTAGAGGGTGTGGTCCTGATAAGGATCACGTGTTCTTGCAGCTGTCTCATTTGCCGGCGGAACAATTGGCCACGCGGCTTCCGGGAATTTCGGAAACGGCTATGATTTTTGCTGGGGTCGATGTGACACGTGATCCCATTCCCGTACTTCCGACTGTTCACTACAACATGGGCGGAATTCCAACCAATTATAAAGGAGAAGTAATAATGATGATTAAGTACACCACATATATTATTTTTATTTTTTTTATTTTTTCTTAGGTTATTATCTATGATCATTCCAAGGGTGGCGATGTTGTTATTCCGGGGCTGTATGCAGCTGGTGAAGCAGCGTGTGCCTCTGTTCACGGAGCCAATCGTCTTGGAGCCAATTCTCTATTGGATTTAGTCATATTTGGTCGTGCCTGTGCTATTACTATTGGACAGAATAGCAAGCCAGGAGACGCTCAAATCCAATTGGACGAAGTGAGGCAATCATTAATTTAAAAAATTAAATAATATTTATTTTTGAGAAGAATGCTGGTGAAGAGGCAATAGCCAATATTGACGGGCTATTGAACAACAAGGGAGATGTACCCACAGCTGAATTGAGACTCAAAATGCAAAAGGTACCATTATAATCATATGTAAATAGTATTGATTATTTTTTATATATAGGTTATGCAAGAGCATGCCGCCGTTTTTCGCACGGGTCCTCTACTCAAAGAAGGAATCGAAAAATTAGAACAAATCTATAAGGATATGAAAAATATTAAGGTATTAATTATCAAAACATATGTATCATCTGTATTATTTTACTTATACTTAGGTCTTTGACAAAGGTCTCACGTGGAATACGGATTTGATAGAAACGCTGGAATTTCAAAATTTGATGCTGAACGCCATGCAAACAATTGTGAGCGCCGAGGCAAGAAAGGAAACGCGAGGTGCACACGCACGCGAAGATCACCACGTATTAATTAATTAATCTAATTATAATTAATTTTATTAATTTAATTTAATTAAGGCTCGCGTTGACGAGTTTGACTATACAAAGGAATTGGAAGGACAGGCGAAGAAAGAGATGAAAGATCATTGGAGGAAGCACACGCTTTCCTACATGGATGAGGATACGGGTAACGTCACTTTGGATTATCGACCTGTCATTGATTCGACACTCAACGAAGAAAAATGTCCTTCAGTTCCACCAAAAATACGGGTATATTAAAAAGACTACGTAATCAGGTCACATGACTCTTCACGCACGTGAAGGGTCAGGTGATCATTAGATGTGTGGGTGTGGTGTGTGTTTGTATAGGTGACTCTGGACTTGTGTCTTTCTTTCTTTCTCTCTCTCTCTCTCTCTCTCTATTTTCCCTTTTCAAGGCGATTTGAATATGTTGCTTCACGTTCTGCCAATTTTTTCTTCATCTCATTTTCAAATTGCGTCATTGCTTTTTCCGTCATTGTTGCAACGACTTTTCTTACGTCAGAATCTGGAATATCTTTGAGGGTCTTCTCCTCATTCTTTGGTGGTAATGAAGCCTTGTCATCGTCTTCACTGATTGGCTCATTTTGAATTATTGGCTCATTAATTTTTTCTTTAATTATCCATATGTTTTCCGTCATCGCTTCTTCGAGAGGAAAAACTCGACGATTTGGCTGATCAATAGTAAGACATTGACTTATATTCTCTTCCTTTCGTTGTCCAACGAATAGATAACGATAAAGTTTAGCGTGCTGTATGACCGATTCATTTAGATAGGTTAAAACGAGAGGTTGCTCTCGCGACGAAAACAATTCGAAATTGGGAAGATATTCTTTGAGATTTTCGACGACGATTCGCGTTGCCGTCGCCGCGGAATCGATTGTCTTGATACGCGTTACGAGACGGTGAAGTAGACTTAGAAAAAGAGCGGTCGATTTGTTAGAGAAATCGTGTTCTTTTGTTGCGTAGTAGAAGGCTGTGACGTAACAATCGAGCGTCGCTGCTTCGCTCATTTCTGATTGGCTGTCGTGCAGCTGAAGAATTCCCGCCAATTGGTCGGCCATGGCGGACGGATCGAGTTCCCGGAGTTCGTGAACTTGATTTGATGACGATAGAAGCTGCCATGGTAACGAGGTATCGATTTCTGACGTAATTTCTCTGTCCATGCTATTCGCTCGTTGCTCTTTTGCACTTTCCTTTGGTTCAGAGCCTTTCGGCTTCGAGCGCGACGTTCCTTTCGCCTTGCTCATCTGTCTTTGTCTTCCTGACAACCGTCGTCAATGACTGACAAAGCGTGTACTACCCCGGATAGAGGAGGTACATTGCACCGTCATCGTTCCCCGTATAAGCGTGCTCTCTTCCCTCGAAGCCATGAGGTCAGTAAAATAGCGTTTTTCGTTGTCGCTTATGTTCGCAGCGATCTCGATCGACTATCGAACACTGCGACAAACGCGTTGCAACGTTTTTCTAAAGTCGGGACCCCATTTCTTCCCCTTAGCACTCTCCGACTTCAAAAACGCCTCGCTTCGAGCATCTTGAAGTGCGGAAAGAAGAAAATCTGGCTCGATCCGAACGAAACAAACGAAATCGCCAATGCAAACTCGCGTAAGCCTCGTAGAATCGTACGAGAAAAGAGAGACTATAGAAGTGGGGCCCCCTTTTAGGTCAAAACGTGCGAAAGCTCATCAAAGACGGCCTGATCATTCGCAAACAGCAAACAATCCATTCGCGCGCGCGCGTGCGTAAAAATCAGGAGGCGCGACGAAAAGGTCGACACACGGGAACGGGAAAAAGAAAAGGAACAGCAAATGCGAGACTTCCGGAAAAAGTAAAAGAAAAATAATAATAATAATACTAATAATACTAATAATGAATCCTAGGTTATATGGATGAGAAGAATGAGAGTTTTGCGTCGTCTTTTGAAGAAATATCGCGAATCGAAGAAAATCGATTCTCACTTGTGAGAAAGAGAAGAACACTCAGGGGGTGTGGGGGCGTGATCATTATTCTCCCTTTACACTTTAGGTACCACGATTTGTATTTGAGGTGCAAGGGAAACGTTTTCAAGAACAAGCGCGTTCTCATGGAATACATTCACAAGAAAAAAGCGGAAAATGCTCGAGCCAAACTCTTGGCGTACGAAAAAATGACGTCACTTTTTAATAATTAAATTTTTTTCTTATTAGGGATCAAGCCGAAGCGCGACGAATGAAAAACAAGGCGGCACGCCAACGCAAAGAGAAACGATTGGAAGATAAGAAAAGGGCTATGATGCAATTGTATACGAGCGAAGAAACGACCGTCGCTTCCACTGCTACGCCATCTTCATCTGCGAAATGATTTCTCTGACTCTATTCGGCGTCGATTGGTCAGTTTTTGTCATTTAAAATAAACAATTGTAAAAGAGAAGGTCGTTTGTCTGTTTCAAAGTACGGGAAACGGTAAGCGATTATTCTATTCGTTGATTCGTATCACGTGGTTTTGAAGTCCCGGAGATCCGTGTGGGGCAAGAGTGCATAAACGTCTCAACGGGCTATCGAATCGACGCATTAGCGTATTGGAGAGTCTGCGTCCGTCAATCGATCGATTGAGATAGGCAGCGATTGCGTTGCGACGAAGGAAAACGAACCCGTGTGAATATTCTCGCGAAGAAACGTCATAGTGCGCAGCATCGAAAGAAATTGCAAGGTAAAGACTTGGCGAAACCCCGGGGAAACGATTGCGCATCGTTTTCCTCGCGCGCGATCGTCGTAGAAGAAAGGCGATCGTTTTGTCGCCTTCCCAGATGAGCCCATTCGCATATTCACATCTATTCGTCGATATCGCTTCCCCCAAAGAACGTCGTATAGGCGCGATTTGGAGAAAGAGCGAAGAAGGCGATTTCATTCCCCACGCCCTTTCCTCTCCTACGCATTCGTTTAGAGGTCAGAGATGAGAAGGACACATATGCGCATTACTATGACTTCGGTAGTGAAGGAAGTGTAGCATATGGCGACGGGGGAAGGGGGTTATTATCGTGGAGATATCCTTAGCTTTCCTTCCTTCCTTCCTTCCTTTCGAAGACTAATAGTGAGGAGTTCAGGTCGTGTTTTTATATAAAGAAGAGAGGGAGCACCTGTCTTCCTATGATAATATAATACTTGCTTGTGTTCCGGAAATAGCGTAGCCATTTGACGTGGATTGTTGACCTCTGGGAGGGGGGCGGGGCAAAAATTCTAATTCTAATGTCATTTGTTTACTGTAGTAGGAACGTGACCCTAGCTACCGTGACGTCACAATGAGTACGGATTCTCCGCCTCAAAATGACAATGACAATGATGATGATAATTCGATTGGAGGACTGATCAAGAAAGGAATCGATGCCTTACCAAGTAAGTCTCGCTGTATAAATATCTCTCTGTTATTGATTTATTGATTTATTTTAAAGTTCCTCTTTGGGCATTAATTGCTATTGGAGTCGTTGTCGCTCTACTCATAATCTGTATTTGCGGCTGTTGCTGTTGGCGACGCTGTTGCCGAAGTCGTTCTTCTTCAAAAAGACGTAAAAAGTCGAGATCACCTGACACAATGAAACGCGAACCGCGAATGCCAAAAGAAAGAGTCGATTTAAAAACATTTCGATCGGAAACAATGGCCCAAGAAATTCAACCCAAAGAACCCTTCCTAACACCTTCACCATCCCAAGGGGGAACATTAAATCGCGGGGGCGGGGGAGGGGGCGGGGGCGGTTATTTATCTCCTCGAAAAGCGAGTTCCTTATCACGTGGTTCCTCACTTGATTATTCTCTATATACGGGAGATGATTCTGGGGGCGGGGGCTCTGCAATGAGCGTTCTAAGTCCGGGAACGTGCGGTCGTCTTAGATACGGACTCGAATACGATTTTCAGAATCAGGTGATGACGATTATCGTTCACGAGTGTCGCGATTTGGCGGCAAAAGATCGCGGGGGTTCGTCGGATCCCTATGTTAAAGTATGCATTCTTCCCAACAAACGACTCAAGTATCAGACCAAAGTTCATAAGAAAACGCTCAATCCCGTCTTTAATGAGACGTTTGCTTTTCGCGATATGGAATTCAAATCGATTCGAGATCGCACCGTCTTTTTTGAAGTTTATGATTTTGATCAGCTGACTCGACACGATTTGATTGGCGTTTTGACGGTGCCATTGGAAAACGTCGATTTGACTCAAACGACGTCGAAAATGGAAGAACTCAAAGAAGCATCAAAAACAGAGGTACTGTAAGAGAAAAACAAAAGTTGTTATTGATTTATATTTATTTCTTTTTCTTCTTAGGGGATTACTGACTATGGTGAGATTCTCTTTGCTTTGTGCTATCTTCCAACAGCCACACGCCTTCAAGTCGTCATCATGAAAGCTCGAAATTTGAAGGCAATGGACATAACGGGAAAATCAGGTAAGAAGAAGAAAAATAAATAATATTTATATAGTGTGGTCGTTGCAGATCCCTACGCGAAAATATCCTTTATGTTGGACGGTAAGCGCATAAAAAAGAAAAAGACGTCCGTAAAGAAAAACACTCTGAAACCGGTGTGGAACGAATCGTTTCAATTCGATTGTCCCAAGGAAAAGCTGGATAGAATTAGTCTCATTATAAGCGTAGTGGATTATGATACTCTCGGAAGAAACGACGGAATAGGGCAAGTGGAAATCGGTCCGCGCATTCCCGCACTTGGCGGTCAACATTGGAGACAAATGTTGTCACAACCACGTAAGCAATTGGCACAATGGCACGTTCTCAGCGAATTTCGTCCCCTACCTAAAAAATGACCCGTATATGGCCATCTTTTTTTTTCTTTTTCTTTCGCTCTTCGTTGTGTATTGTTATTATGTAGTTTTATACGGAATATAGATATGTTCTCTATATATGAAAGTCAGTCCCCCGGATGATCTATTTTGAAACCGGATGGCGGCGGGTTCACATAATAGTCTTCCGGTTTCTTCGTCGTCTCGTTGCTCGTCGGCGAGTTCGTCTCCATCGTTTCACTACGAATCGCCTTCGTCGAGTAGCGTCGTCGAAAGTGCTGGAGGTAGAGCACGTGCGCTACGAAGAACGACGTCATCATCGTCGTTGCCCATTCGCTGGCGGCGCACTCTCCGTATCAGTAGAAGATCGAGCACGATGGTATCGACGCTACACGAAGGAGGACGCGCGGCGAACGACGAAAAACGACTCGAAGAGACAATGGCTCATATTCGGAAGCAGCTGGTAAGGGACACGGGCGCGTTTTGGGCGTTTCCTCTTGATTTGCTACACGAGTGCTATACATTGTCTCTCTCTCTCTCTTATCTTCTCACTTGGCGCCAGACGTCGATGCGACATCAAGACGATGCGATGAGAAATCGTTTGATCGCCATGAAAATGACGCTTCAAGACGTCGAAGAATCGGTTCGATATGCGTCGTTGCCGCCACCGCCGATTTCTCCCGTCTCCGTCTCGGCCTCGTCGACGTCATCGGCCCCGCCCCCCCAGTCAGAATCACTTTCGCCGCCGACACAGACACTCGATATCGTGAATGGAGGCGAAAAGATTGATGATGAATCACTTTCATCAAGCGTCGATACTACTACTACTAAGAAAAATGAGTCTTCTTCGTCTTCTTCTTCTTCGAAGATGACCCTGCCCCTTTCTTCTTCTCCATCGTCATCGTCGACGTCACGCCCACTGCCACACCCACGAACACTTACGGTTTCGCCTAGCGTTGAGTTGCGCGAGCGAAGTCGATCGTTTACGAAACGCGAGAATCCGAGTCCCGTTATCATTAAGAAACGATTGTCGTCGTTTTTCTTGCGATCGGGTGGGCGTGGTTCGCCGCAAGTGGGCGGGTCCACTCCCTCTCTTATTGAGAGAGAAGATTCGATCGAATCGGGCTCTGGTACACCGCCGAGTCGACGAAAAACATTGGGTCAGTGGTTTCGAAAAAAATTTAGCAGTGCCGAAAAACCGAAAAAGAAATAATAATTGGGGTTTTGGAAACGTACGGGAACGTTGCGCGCACATGCGCAAAGAAACTCTTTCGTCTCTGGGCCGAAGATCGTCTTTTTCGCTCTCTTCCAAAGGTCGCGAAGGGCTCTACTTAAGGTAACGAGTAGTAACGAAAGAGATTGAACGATAGAAAGTCGTTTTTTTCTATCTAGACCGTCAAACAAGTCGCCGGGCGAGATTTCCTTCATCGTTTCGTTAGAAGAAACGGGCGCGACGGTGCTCATTGCTTCGATTAATGGCGAGGGTAAGTTCAGTATCATTGAAGCTGGGCGGGGGCCCTCACTAGGAAACGCTCGAAAAAATTTCAGGGGCGTGCCTTCGATTCTCGCCTTCCACCTCTTTACGGATTCTTTTTTAGATCTTTCTGAGAAGTGAAGGAAGAAAAACGTCTTCGCGCGGTTTTTTATAGTGCATGAAATTTTTCTTGCATGAAACTAGTGATAGGAGCTTTTGATCTCCAGGGTATGGAGACAAAAGCGACGCACTTTAGCTTAGGGACTTTGCCACACTGGCAAACGCTAGCGCGCGTGGAGCACGTTGCATGGTCGCGCGCGGACGCCTTTATACCAAAAGTAGGAGAAACTACGTTCAAAATTTTATTAAAAATATCCCGGATGTAAATAAAAAATTTAAAAGTCCTTCCGGTCTCCCCCTTCCTCCTCCTCCTCCTTTCTTGGGCCGCCGCTCCTGCGCTGCCGCCTGACCCCCCCTAGGAGGCCAAGCGGTGAGACTGAGACTGCAGTCCCCACAGTGAACTTTAACCCAAGTCCACAGGGGGTAGGCACATTATCCTCCAGCCTCCAAGGAGCGAGACTTTAACCCAAGTCCCCAGGGGAGAGCGCATTAACCTCCAGCCCACAAGGAGGGAGACTTTGCCCAAGTCACCAGGGTGAACTTTAACCCAAGTCCACAGGGGAGAAGCTGATTATCCTCCAGCCCACAAGGAGGGAGACTTTAACCCAAGTCCCCAGGGTGATGGCTTCGTCTACATCTTCTTCTTTCTGCATCTAGAATCGTCGGATTGATCCGTTGGGGGAGAGGAGAGAACTAAAGAAAAATCAATGTTAAATCAAAGCACTCAAATCTACTGTGCTTTTACCTTGAATAACTGAAGAAAACGCTGTGGAGGAGGAGTGAATTGATCCATGTATTGATATAGGCATCTACAAAAATTCCAATTTCAGCGAAAATTTGAGGTGTGAGGTCCAATTGGTACCGCGAGATCAAACAGGCAACCAATCCCCATTGTTATATAAAGAAATCTTAGGAATCGGAGAGGTCACCAAAATGAGCAAAAACCATGGGCTATAGCTCACGGTTGCCTAAAAATCTCAACTCACGGATTTCCAAATAAACGCGCTAGATCTACTCTATTTTATGAGTAGAACAACCCCACGAGGTCAAACAGTTCGTGCGGATCAAATTTCACACCAAAAAGGACCCACTTCCGGTATGCGTTAATATTAGTCACGCCCTCCAAAATAGCAAAAATTCAAGCGTTAGAGCAAATTTGAGACTGCGGAGTGAACTAAGCACCAAAGCCCTATCGTTTGACGTAGAAGGATTGGAATTCTGGGAGATAGGGATTTTGACCAAAAACCGTGTGCTATAGTTCAGGGATGCCTAAAAACCTGACCTCACGGATTTCCAAATAAACGCACTAGATCTACTTTATTTTACTAGTAGAATACTCCTACAAAGTCAAACAGTTCGTACGGATAAAATTTTCGCAGTTCATGCGCGTGCGCTGTTGATCAATGATCCTAAAAAGGGGCCCCTATTTTATGATCAAATCGAAATATCGTCAACCATGAACTATATATAGTTCAGGGGATTAAAAACCATGGTTCAAGGTCTCTTTTGGATCAATGAGGTGTTTTCGGCTAAACTGCGGAACCTCTTTTACCGCATAAGTCTTCTTACCTTTTGCTCTTCCCAAAAAGCCTAAGAACAACGCAAGCGAGCGTTCTCGAAGACGTTTAGAGCGATTTTCCGAAGCGACATGGCGTAGCCTTAGCGTGCGTCGTTGTCACGTGGCAGCGCTAACTCGCGATACCTTTTATTAACTAATTTAATTCTATCGCGCTTCATCAGCCGCTCGCCACAAACCGTACGCCTTTCCAACATTCGTCTGCCAGAGACGAAGCGTTCCGTCTTCCGACCCGGAAGCGTACAGTTCTCCATCGGGGGAAAATCTGACGCAATGAATAGGACCAAAATGACCCTTATATGATTCTATATAGATGTCTTTGGCTTGGCTTGGTCATCGTTTCCTTTGTACTAAATTATACTTACCTTTTTCTATAAGCGTTTCGTAGTCGTACTTGTACAATTTGAAATCTTCGCCCCCGGCAACGAAACAGTCGTCGTGTGGATGCATGGAAACCGAGAAGATTTTCGTGTCAAAATTCACCTTATTCAATTCAAGAAAACTAGAAAAAACAATAAATAATTGATTGATTTATTAGATTATGTACTTTTGAGTATCCCAAAACGAAACAGTTTTTCCGTGAGCAGCCAATAGAATTTTACCGGATTTGGATAATTGAATATCAGCAACGGAAGCACCAGTAGTCAATTTTCTCACTTCACATAATTGTCTCACATCCCAAACCCTAATAAAAAATTAATTAAATTAATTAACTATTCTAATTAAAATGATTACCTGATGCAATGATCGTCACTTGCACTATATAAAAGAGAATCGTTTGTGCAGTGAATGACTGTTTTAATTGAAGATTCGTGTCCGCTCAATATATTGGGATCTGTGATTTTTAATTAATTAATTAAAATGTTGAGTCTAAAAATCACTTTCCTGCATCCGGTTTCCCCAAGTCGAAAATTCGAATTTTCTTATCATTACATCCCGTCAAAAAGAAGTCGCTTTCCTAATAAAAATATATATAATATATAAATATATAATGGTTTACCGACTCTCGTAAAATCGACGGCTTTGACAATGTGTTTATGAGTGAACGTATGCAATTCGTCACCCGTAACCGCATTCCAGATTTTTCTTAATAATTAAATAAGAAATATGTAAGTGTTCTTTTTCTTACTTACGCCGTAAAGTCAGCGGCTCCTGTTCCGGCTCTTGTCGCTTCTCTATTCAACGTCGCTCCCCAAACGGCTCCTTTATGACCTTCGAATGTGCCGACCCAATCGCCTGTTTCACCCTGACGAAGCATGGGCTTTCCATCTGCCGAAAAAGGCGATTTTTTAGGGAGAAACTTTCCTCGCGTCATCGTACCTTTGCAAGCGCTTATGATAAACGATCCGTCGGATGTGATATCGCTAAAGCTAAGATCTACGACGGGTCGCGTGTGTCCGCTGCAATTGAGCGGCGCTTGACGAGACATTTTCCTTCTCTTCCTCTTCGAAGAAGAACGTTTAGCGCGCGCGACCCCACGTCACAACTTTTTTGATCTGCTGGTATTTTTATTCGACGCGACGACGCCACACATCTAAAACTCTCGAGAGCACACTTTACCAACAGTACAGTTTCTTTCCGGCGAAGGCGGCGTTTTTATTCCCTAGATTTAAATATATAATATTATATAATATATATGATGTCCTTTTATTTACTTCTTGCTCTCGGCAATTTGTCTCAACATGCGCTGTCCAAAGAAGGCGGTCACTAGGCCAATAGCACTCAGATATTTGAGCGTGTCAAACATATTCTAAAAAATCAAAATAATAATCTCAAAATTAATAATTGAATTTGATATCTACCAGACGAAGCCAGAAGAGAAAGAGAAGAGCCAAGAGAGCTAGACGACAATATAAAAATAAAATCATTTTTAATTAATTAAATTTACCAGCAAGACCAACAGCAAAGAGAATTCCACTCAATCCCGTATGAAAGAGACCACGCAAATTGGCCCCAAGAGCAAGCCACTAAAAATAGATGACATCATCTTCTATCTCTATATATGTATTTATTTATTTATTTACTGATATTAAAAGAACTAAAATTGGAGTGAGAACGAGAATGACGAAGACGGATGTGACGATTGCTGGAGGACGAGGTTCCGGTTCTCGGAACACGTGATGAATTTCCGGTCTCGCTTTGAAAAATTCTTTTGGTTGCTTTGGCGACGGTTCCTTGGAAAAACGAAGATTCACGGCGCCAAATGTCCACGAAAACGGATTTTCAATCACAGCATCGCCAATAATTAGAGACTAGATAAATAATCTAATTAAAATACAAATATATATAATAAAGGCTTTTTACCAAATCGTATTTTCCACTGAGAGATCCAAAAGATGAATCCCCGGATGCACCAACATCCTGGGTTTTAAAAATAGATATAATAATGAAATCATTGATTTGATTTCTTACAAGGTCAAATTTGTATTCATTATCGTCGTTTGGCTCCGCTACGAAAAAGATTTCTTTGTTCGAATCAGCGTGAATCATTTGAACAAATGTCTAAAAGTTAATTGTTGTATTAATTAATTAATTATCTAATTAAAATCTGGACCTGATGAGCTGTGATTGGTGTATTTGTTGCAATGTCTTTCAACGTGAATTTCATGACGATTTTTTGATGATGATCCACTTCGACTTTTTCTCCTGAAGTCTTGGGATATTCAAGTCTAATTAGAGAAGAAAATCAATTCAAACTAATAGTGATTTCATTTATTATTATTAATCCTTTACCGTATCGTCTTGGCAACGAGTGATTGTTCCTTATCAATGATTTGCAATTCGCTGCCCTCCACGGTCACCTTGACAACCACTTTAATTAGAAACTATTTTTGAACAGAAATTGAAAATAGTTTTAAAAACGCAAATAGAAAGAAAAGAACCTTGGCTTCTTTGACTGGAACCAAAACTCCGTCATCTTCTTTTGGCTCGGCACTACGTCATTAATTGATTTAATTAATTAATTTAATTAATTAAACTAACTTGACTAAAACTGTGTAGATTCCACTTCCGGGTTTTGTTTCCCAAAAATTGATTCCATAGTCGGAACTAAAAGAAAGTGTGACGTCATCACTTGCAATGGAGTTCTTTCTTCTTACTTTCCCAAAGATGTCATTGCCTTATTGGTCACGTGATGAGTTGCTTTGTCCTCCAAGGATGCGGATGCGAGTCGGACGTTGAGTTCTTCCACTTTGTTTCCCATTAAATCGCTTGCCTTTACCTGAGAGAAGGGAATTAATCAATCAATATTATTTTCTGCCCGTATATGAGTAATCGTATAAGATAACAATAACCCAAAGTTAGCAGAAACGACGTCATCACGTGTTTCCGTTACTATAGCATTGGAAGAAGACTCGCTCCCAAAGAACGGGGAAAAAATCCTTGGGGGAGGGACAGAAGTGTGACGTCACAATGCAAATGATTACCTTGAAATTGGGACGATTTTCAGAAATGGATAGCGAATCAAAGACAGTCAAAACAAGCGGTTTTATATGCTAAGAAAATTATTTCTTTTTGAAACATAGATACACAATGACATACCCCATTATTGGCCAATACATCCAAAGCAGATAGAACGTCATAGGCAGCCGCAGTAGTTGCAACATACTTGTTCTGTATAAAATACTCCGCAAATTTGCCAATATTATCCTATTGACACAATCACGTGATGACACGATTAATATTGATTATTTTACTGTATTGAGTCCAGGTGGAAGAGTCCCGGATTTGGCAGCAAGTCCCAAAGCCCCTCTCACAAACAAAGAAGTGACACCCAAACCCTCACTAAACTAAAAAGGTAAACAAATCAATAATGATAATCAATATAAGGTTTTTTATATACTTGGATTGTTGTATCGGATTCGTCTCCCTGTTGCAAAATGTCTTCCACGTTTTCAATGTAGGGTTTCAAGTTGGGGTTGCCAGGCAACGAGACAGCTGCGAGCCAGAGAAGAGAAGCACTTTCAGCTGAATCCGCTCCATCGATTTCTTTTTCCAATAAATCTTGCAAAGCACTTCCATCCACTAATAATAAATTAATAAAATTAAAAATTGAATTGGGTTAATTAGGTTACTTTTTATTCCCAGATTTGCTTGTGACAATGTTGCATGATACAACGCTTTGACGGGACTGTTGGAATTTTCTAAGATTTGCGTCAATTTTGTTTCAATTTTAGCCACATTTGATAACTAGTTGAAATCAAAAAAGACTAGTAGGATTTTTTAGTTATTACTATTTAATTTACCTTGCAATTTCCCAAAATTTTTGAAATCGACGAAGCGTGAAAAATCGATTCCAAATTCGCGGCTTCGATTTTCGCTTCCAAAAACGCGCACGCTTTCTACGAAAACAAAACCCCGTACGTATATGACTCTCTATTCTTTCTCTCTTCTTACGTACTTGGCTATTTGGAATGTCTTTTTCGAGCAATTTGAGTCCGTTCGCCGCCCAATGCATCGTTTCTAAGTCGCTTTCGCCAGCGAACGCTTTCTCGAAGACTCCTTCGAAACGACGACGATCTTCGAAGCGAAAGAATTCCGTTGGAAGTCCTTGCGACGATTGGAAGCAGAGCGAAAGTGTCGCTACGACTAGGAATCCTAAAAGGAGGCCCCGATTTAGTTCGATTCCTTCGATAGGCGTATCGTGCACGGGAATGATGTTGCAGATAGGGGAACGTTTGTTACCTATTGGTCCGAGTGAGTTCGCCATGTGCTTACGTGGTGAGATGGAATTGACGCATGCGCATTGAGCGCTTCAATGAATCTTTTTTATTTATCCGTCGCCCCCAGACAACACACACACAAACTACTACAGTGTTCGCTAAGGCACTACATCAAATTCATTTCTCAATAAAACCATCGTCGTCGTCAATGGTAACGAAAATCAGCAAATGCATCACGTGAACACATAATTATAATGAGCTACTTTTTTCCTCCTCCCCCTCCTCCCCCGCCCCCGCGAGCGACGCTTTGCACAGTCACTGTCACTCCCTTTGACTTTTTCTCTTTCTCCACTTCCGTAGCAGAAAAAGTGGCAGAAGAAGATTCTTCTTTTGACGTAGGCGATAGAACGACTTTCACTTGACTGGAAACTCGTTTTGCCACTTCATCTCCCGGGGAAACGGATCGAACAGTAATAATCGATGACGTCATTGTCGTTTTTGAAGCCGAAGAAGGCGGAGGAGATTTCGATGAGCTACTTGATTGACGATCTCTAACGCGCGCTTCCGCGCGAATTTTCGCTTCCAACGCTCGTTTGTCTTTCTCACTCAAATCCTATATATATATAGGTTAATTAATTAATTAATTAATTAATTATTTTTTCTTTGTTGGCCCTACTGTGCTTGCTACAACAATGGGACTAGGCGATTTTTCCGTTCCATCGAGAGGAATAAGTTTGACTGTCGCTCCCACCGTTTCCTTTCCACTTCCGGCCGCTTGAAAACGTTCTTCAGCCGCTCGTTGAATGGGACCTTCTTTAGGGATGGCCCTAACGATAATTTTTCCTTTTCCGCCTGCTCCAATACATACTAATAATTATTATTGATTTTTTCTTTCTTACTGGTGTCTGGTGGGGTTCGAGATCTTCGCGGAATTTTCGACTCTTTGGATCCGGCGAGATCTTCGAAGTGAGCTTTGAGCGTGCGCACGCGTTTATCCGCGGGAACATCCGCTTCCGGCGGTTGTTTTGCTTTGGCTTCCACTAATAGAAAAATAAAAATAAATATCTATATTATATATTTTACCTTGGATGTGTTGAAGACCCATTTGTTCGCTAGTTGGAGACACGAAGTCTTCGTCATCGTCATCGTCATCGTCAGATTCTATAACGCGCTTTAATTGAATTCGAGCTTCGACTCGTTCCGCTGTAGCAATTTGAGGAGACGGTTTCGGTTCTAGAGTCGTTACCTTTGTAGCACCGCTCTGCACGTGACGAGACACAACAATGAAGATTGTCACAAGAAGGGGAGGAGGGGGAGGGGGAGGAGCCTCCCTGCCACGCCCCTCGTTGTAGATTTAATTATAGAGGACTTACAGCGACTATATCTGCCGTCCACGTTTCAGCAAAATCTGATAATTCTTTCTCATTGGCTTGAATCTCTTCTTCACTCAACTACATAATTAATTGATTTATTCATTCATTTATTTATTGGTTCCGGCTAATTGCCTTTGATTCTGGCATTGTTTCAACGTCTTCTACTTTGGAAATTGCGACTGTTTCCTAGGAAAGTTATTTAGTTATTTATCCATTTATGATATGTTTTTTTGTACTTGGATAGGAGGAAGTGGTTCTTCTTCGACGTTTAATGTGATCTGTTTCTTTTCTTTCTCTCTATTGGCTTCGTTTTGCCACGTGTCTCCGAATTCACTCATCTTCATCACTTCCTAATAATAATAATAATAATAATATTAAAAGTTCGTTTTTTTTGAAAAAAGTTTCTTTTCTTACTTCTATGACTTCCTTTTGCTTTTCGTTAGCAAAATTCATTAATTCATTGGTAATCTCCGCATCCTCCTCCTGAATTCTTTTTTTGAAAAAAATTCCCGCGAAAAAATTCAAAGTATATTTACGGGTTTAGATGGTTCCACTTCCGGTGGAATTTCAATCACTTCCACTTCCGGTGGAATTTCAATCACTTCCACTTCCGGTGGAATTTCAATCACTTCAACATTACGTATAACACCTAATAGAAATTAAGGAATAATCCTATCATAATTGATATCTATTGCTCTACCCTTTGTTTTCACTTCCTCCAAAACTGCATCTAATAGAATAATTAGAATATTTAGTTATGTTTAATTGGAGCGACAAAACCTTTTTCTTTTTCTTTTTCTTCCTCTTCCTCTTCTTCGTATCCATGATGTATGAGTATGGATATATGATTTCCCGCCTCTCTGAGGACTTGAACGGCGCGATTGTGCGAGATTCCCGCCATGGATACGCGATTCACGGCCAAGATCTTTTGCCCAATGCGCAATTGACCGCAATGCGCCGCTGGAGTTCCCGGAGTGATCTGATCATTCATTATCAAATTGAACGTGACAATCGACGTGTAAGAAAAGGAAAGATAGGATGATTACTTTTGTTATAAATATTCCGTCGTCATTGGGATTGAATGGGTTTCCCGGTTGACCGCCAATTCCGCCTTTGATGCTCATTCCAAGTTTCTCGCTCTCTTTCTTATCAATTAAAACCTCCTAAATAAATAGATAGATAGATAGATTGATTGTTCAAATATGGCGGTACGTATTTATTAATTATTTGTGCGTGATTCCTCATATCGCCAACAATATCAACATCTGGGCCTTTCACTTGTTGGGGAACAAGGCGGGACACGGCCCTGTAACATCCGGGGTCCCCATCCGGGCTCGCGGCGGGGCTGCAAGGCAGATGAGTCCCTGCGCCACAAACAGGCTCTCTACCGCATTTGAAAAACGTGGCGAGTGGCATGCGGGCGGAGGGAAAAAGTCTGCCAGACGGCCCTGTTGCGTCTCCTGGGTGGGGATAGCGGATGAGATGGGGCCATGCACCCGCTTTGGGCCCCAAACCACTAGAGACCATACCCTCATACTGCGTGGTGCATGATGTAATCATTGGAAAGACGCACAAACAATAATGATAATGACGTCATTTTATTTACCTTTTGGCCTGGTGGCATTGGTTCTTTTCTGACGAGAAGAGATATTGTGTCGCCTGATTCTTTCAGATATTTCACAGCGTCATCATGTTCCACGTCAACCACGTCTTTACCGTCGACCTAAATTGAAATCAACTACCAATTAACAACTGAATTTTTTTGATGTATGTTCACTTTTAGAATTCTGTCTCCAATGGCGATTTTTCCCGCCAAATCGACGAGACCGCCTGGTTTGATTTTAGAAACGTAGATTCCCGGATCAACGGGATGGCGAAATGGATGAGAGGGTTGGTCACGCCCACCAATCACACTCATTCCAAGGGAACCGCCCCTTTTCTCAATAACAACCTCCTAAAATCAAAATCAATTAAATAATCTTAATTTTTCTAATTAAGTACAAATGTTGTTTCGCTGGGTTCTTCTACTTCCGGGATTGTTTCAACGTGTTGTTGTTGTTGTTGTATTGATATTTCTTCCTTTTCGTTGACTTCAATGAGACGTCTTTCAATTGTTAATCTGCAAACGTCATTGGTCGACTGAATTGCAGTCACGCCCACAGCATGTTTTGCATTTCGCAAATCGATTCCATTTACCTAAACAATCAATAAAAATTACCGGGTATGAAAATATTTATTTATTTATTTTGAGACGCGTCACTTGAATGAGTTTGTCTCCGACTTTCAAACTCCCGTCTCGATGAGCGAGACCCCCTTCTTGAATGTGCGTCACGTAAATTCCCTATAGGAGCACGATGATGATGATGATGAGAAGATGTTTCTTTTGGGGGCCCCTCCCCCACTCACGTGATCAGAGCCTTCAAATGCGGGATCTACGTCTGTTCCACCGGCTATGCGGATTCCAAATCCAACTCCTTGGCTCTTTCTCAGTTCTACTTTCTCCTGCATTGCGCAAAACCACAGCCAATGAGGAGAAGAGACACACAAAGGTATGACAGACGCGCGCTAACTACGTCTTTTATCTCTTCTTTTAGACAAAAATGCAAAGGGGCGGGGTCACTTACCGTCATTACGCGTATACGGGAATCCGACGGGTCGCTTGTCAGAACTGAACACGATGGACGATGAGAAGAAATAATTATAATTAATTATCTTACCTGCTTTTGGTTGAGATTCTTCTTCTTCTTTATCTTCCTCTTCTTCTTCTTCTAGAATTCCTTGATTTGATTGGCCACTCCCTCCTGGCTTTGTTCCAGATAATAAAACAAAGGGCGTGTCCTGTCTGCGCATCATCCACTCTACTACAGTGTATAAGTGTATAAATCAATAGATTAATTTTATTTGTACCTCCTTTTTCTTCTTCTTCTTCTTCTCCTCCCGGATGTGCATTATAAGGTGTCTTTTTCCTTTGCACTGCATTTGCGTTTCCATGATCTGTAGCCGAAGAATCAAACGTAACAACCTATATATATATATATATTATTAATTAATTAATTTAATTAATTATGAATGACTTTATCAGTAGATGACGTCATCATTCCATCTTCTTCTTCTTCTTCTTTTTGAACAATTCTGACTCCAGCCAAATGATGAGGTGTATCCATTCGAGTAAATGTAGAAGGTTTCTCATTCGAAGTGAGAGGCGTGTCTGCTGAAAATTTGACCCCGCCCCCTCCACTACCACTTCCGTTTTTCATTTTCTCAGCAGATCCCGTACTTCCGGCATCGGCGGATCTGGATCGTTCGTCTCCAGCCGAATGAATACTTCCGGTTGAACGACGCGATCCGTGTGGCGAATCCAATGACGGATTATCCTAGATTAATATTATTAATTGATTAATTAGAGTGAGTGAGTGAGTGAGTGAGTGACCACGCTGGAGAAGAGTTCCGCATTCATATTTCTCATGTGATGTTTTGCCTTGACATAACGCGTTTTTGCGTCTTTCATCTCTTTGATATAGGGCGTAGGTTTTCTCATCAATCGACTAGGACCCTAATTAAATTAATTAATTAGATTAGATTAATTAATCGAATGACTATTGACTTCTTCGCTGCTTGTATCCTCTTTTTCCTTATGTGGCAATGTGCCAAATTCCACGCCCCCACCCGGTATGGGAGTGACGTTGCCATGGTGCTCAGCCAATACACTCGAAGCGCCATCGTCCAATAGAAGATTTTCTAAAATCAATAACTTGATTGATTAATTAATTAATTAATCGTTTTCTATATGCCTTTGCTTGATGATATTCCAATGGATTGTGGCAATAGAAAACAAGTGAGTATTGGCTCTCCCGTTTCCGGGTCCGATTCTTCTTGAAGTGGAATGAGAGGTTTGCTTTGATTTTCGGAAAGCCACAAGGCAGTCAAGTGGAGTTTTTGAAAGGAATTGGGAAGACATTCCAGACGATTATTGACGACATCAAGAACGTGAAGACTCGAAAGATTTCCCGTCGACGTAGGAAGACGCGTAAGGAGATTGTCACGCAACGAAAGAATTCCAAGAGAACTGCAATTCCCAATCTAAAAAAATCAATAATTAATTACATAATTAATTATTGATTTTCTACTTACTTCCGCTGGTAAAGCAATGAGTCGATTGTGATCGATATTGAGAACGTTTAGACGCTCAAGATTTCCAATTTCAGTGGGAAGAGTCTAAATGAAAAAAATTAATAACAATTAAAAATTGTTTCAATACGCGACGTTATTGACTTCAAATAGATTGTCCAATAGCATCAATTCGGTAAGATTAGAACAACTAAAATTATTTAATTAATTATTTTAATTTAATTAAAATTTAAGTTTTCTTACTTTCCAATTTGAGGTGTCAATTCCGTGATTCTGTTATAATCGGCTTTCAATAATTCCAATTTTTTCAGAAACCCTAAATCATCGTGATTCGCGATTAAATAAATAAATGAATCAATAATAATCAATTGCTTGTTCTACCTATGTTATCAGGCAATTTATCCAAATTGTTCTGTGACAAATAGAGAGCCGTCAATTTCACAAGTCCCTTAATTTCATCAGGAATGCTCTCTAGACTATTCACGGAAGCGTCCAGACACTTCAAATTCTCCAAAGCACCAATTTCCTAATAATATAACAATGAGAAACCATGACAACATAACACAACTCCTCACCTCAGGCAAACTTTTTAATTTATTTGAATCTAGCCAAAGTTCAGAAAGACGTCCGAGACTCCCAATACTTGAAGGCTTCAGAAAATGAAATGAAATGAAATTAATTAATTAATTAATTAGAAACATACCAATTCTTCCAATTCATTCCCTCCTAAATCTAAAGTAACTAAATGCTCCAAATAAGAAATAGACCTAGAATCACATATGACATTAATATTATTCAATTTTTTCATATTCATACGCTGGTAATGACGTGATGAGATTTTCTCGCGCTTCGAGCGATTCGAGTTTTTTCAACCTATCAAAAGTGTCCCGTATATAAAAACAAGATTTCCCGGATTAGGGAACGAACCTTCCGATTTCATTTGGAAGTGTGGCGACGGACGTATCGTTGACGCGTAATCGAACGAGTCCGACGAGCTGCGTAAAGCCGTCGGGAAGTCTATAGTATCGCGCGCGCGTGCGTAATAAGAGCGTGTGAAGAAAAACAACAAGGGGGTCCCCGAAAGAGGCCCCACTTACTTTGATATCGGATTTTCGCTGCAGTCGAACGTCGTTAGAGATTTGCAATATTTGATGGCATCGGGCAAGTCTTCGAGATCTAGAGAAAGGCAGAAGTCACGCCTCCAGTCAAAACGCCGGCGGCGGCATTTTGACTGACTGTTCTTGCTAATGTCCAACTCGACGAGCGTCGTCAATCGTCGAATATCGTCCGGTAAATCGACGAGAAAATTATCGCTCAACGTCAGATTCCAAATCCTCGGGCAATTGAAGAAATTCTACGCACACGAGACGCGAGCGCGCGCATTTTCTCAACAAATCTGCTACAATGTACATTGGGCTAAAGGGGGAGGTCTAGCGCACTCGCCTTGGGCAATTCCTTAATGCGATTCGAGTCGAGATGAAGTTCGAGTAGGCGACGTTGGTGTCGATAGACTTCTTCGGGAATTCGCTCCAAATTACTGTGTCGTCGATCGAGATATTCCACTCGACGACCCAAAAAACCGACGCACGCACGAAACATGCTTCGAAGCGATAGCGAATCGACCGAATCGCGACAAAGTGCTTCTCTCTCGTTGCGCAAGCGCACTACACTCAGTACACTGACTCGCGCGCGCTAAACATCGAAGAAGAACATGACACGTTTTCTATTCGTTTGCTTCTTTCTTCTTGCTCTAGTCGCATCGAAAAAGCTCAAAGAGCTAAAGATAGAAGTCATAGTGAGTCGCAATGGGCACGCGCGAGTCCATACACGTCGAATTGTCGATTTAGGAAAATTCGCCATCGTGCGACGAACGAACGGCGTCCGGAGACACCATTTCCGTTCATTATACAGTCAGTAGAAACATTTTCGCGATAGAATCGATAGATAAAGTCGTGTCTTACAAGGGAAAATTGACGAATGGACGCGAATTCGATTCGTCTCTACGCGAGGGGCGTGGCCCATTCACATTTCCTCTAGGTAAGGGACAAGTAATCAAAGGTTGGGATCAAGGATTACTCGACATGTGTGTCGGGTACGTTTTTAATTAAATTAATTATATTAATTAATTAAATTAATTAATTAGAGAAAAACGTCGTTTGACAGTTCCACCTCATTTGGCTTACGGATCTACGGGACATCCGCCCGTTATACCACGTCAGTACTAATTTAATTAATTAATTAATTAATTAATTATTTTCTTAGCTGATTCTATATTGGTATTTGAAACGGAATTGTTGGCCATTGAGAAAAAATCGGTTATTGATTCATTAACAAGCAACTATTCGCCAACTACGCTCGTCTTTTTCGTTCTCTTTGGAATGACCATATATTATGTCTACGTTCAACTAACGACGAAGGGTAAAGAGATTTCGGGGGGCCACAAGGGTGGATCAAGAAAAAAGAAGAGGGGACGTTAATTCATTAACTGATTTTGCACTTGCCCACCACACATTATTTTAATCAATAATAAATTTTTTCTCTCAAACGAGGCCTGCCAAATTGTTTTCGCTTAGAAGAGTCGGTTCGGGAGAGAAAGTGGGGGCGGTGGCAGGCCGAACCTGCCACAAAAAGAAAACACATACATGTATATTTCCTCATATGTTAATCGCTCACTGACAGGTGGCAAATCCGTTGGACGACGTTTCTGATTGGCCAAAAAGCCGGGAGCGTCTTCTAACTTGGCGTAGCCCCCCAGGCGGGACGTTTTACGCGCGATGACGTCGTTGAGAACTTTTTTCTTATATGTCACCCATCTATCTTTACGAATAAGACATTGATAGGCGACTTTGTTCGACGGTAAACGCTCGTCGGCTTCGAGGTGCATTTTTTCGAGTCCAACACCGCGATCATGTTTCATGAAAGCCAATCTTGAAACAAGTAGACATTCGGCCTTTTAATTAAATAATTAACAATGATGACGTCAGTTGCCCCACACACAAACTATATATAGTCTAGTCTCTACCTTGCTTGTTGCTATGACTTGAGCGTCTCCAAGATCTTCTCCGACTCCGAAAAAATCTCCGGCACGAAGAATTCGTATTCTCACGAGCGCCAATTTCTTCTCCTTGTCCACACTCCGAGTAGCGCTTTGCTGCTGATACATTTGCAACGACAAAGGAGCAACGAGTCTAGAATAAAAAGATGAGATTAACTATTTATCCTATCATCGATCGCGCATACAGTACCTCTTTGTGCCATTTGATGAAACTTGATTATAATATATGATGATTTTTCTTGCTATAATGCACTCTCCCTTTGTAACAAAGTAGACGTCATCGAGTTTGTGTTTGACGTCATTTAGTATGATTGTATCAGCTTTGAATTCAATCGTTTTTGATGCTCCCGCTGCCATGGCAATATCCGCTTTAGACCAATCGCAAAAGACGGGATGCATGCGTAGACAATTGAAACGCACGTTCCACTCTTGCTCGTGCATCTTTTTCAAAACCTTAATAATAATAATTAAATTGCTTTTTTAATTTAATTTTTGAAGAGAACCGTTTCAAAATCAGGTTTATCAACGCGAAGAAACTCGCACACAGTTTTGCATACGATTGTTGCACGACGTTTGGTGTCGTGGAACAAGGCAAGTTCCCCAAAAGAGGCCCCTGCTTTTAATTGACCAACAATCTATTGGGGAGAAATAAAATAATAATAATACTAATAAAAGTTGATACGTGAGAATGTCTTCTTTCTTTCACTATTTCAGTGACTTCGACGTTAGCGATACCAGAGACAAGAAAGTAAAAGGAAAAAGCCGGATCACCTATGCGTAATTTAATTTTATAAATAAACGAAAAAGGAAATATTTGCTTACCCTGTCTAATAACTATTTTTCCTTTTTCGTGAACTTCGTAGTTTAAAACGCGCGACAATTCGTACAAAACATAGGCAGAATATTGAGAAAAACATCTCAAACGATTCATCAACAAAGTCATCTGTTTCAAATCGTCTTCCTCTCGAAGCCAAGAAGGTTTCGAAAGAATGACTTTGTCGACTTGACTAAGAGCAACTCTAGGCTGATTAGTTCGTTTGAAATCTAAATTTAATTAAATTTTGAAATAATTATACATTAATTTTTTCTTACCGTCGACTCGAAATGTCCGTTGTCTTGGCAAGGGAGGAGGGCGTGGACCGTCGCACGGCTTTTCCACTGCACGAATTTCCGTTTCGGTTGTCGGTTCTCGTTCTTCGATTAATTTTGAAAGTCGTTTTGTCCATCGCCATTGTCCGACGACGAGTCGCGACGCTTTTCGAAAGCGATCCAACGGGTTTTTCCACTTGGGAGCGACGTCGACATCATCCATGATGATATCGACGCGATAGCCTGTGACGCGTGACTAGCGACATAGTCGACGTTCGGCCAATGTCCGCTTTACGTTAGCGCGCGCGGCGTCGGAGCGCACCACGCCCTCTTGCGCCATACTCATACTCTACGCATACTGGATGAAACGTTTCGTGCAACGTCTTGCTAGTGCGTCGGGAAATACAATTGCCTACGAGCAATTCTCCGGCGCAAAACGACCGGGTATCGTCTTCATACCTGGATTCAAGTCGATTATGTATGGAAAGAAAGGCGAAGCGTTGCGAGACTATTGCGTGCGTAACGATCGACAATACACGCGATTTGACTATAGTGGAGTAGGAATTTCTGACGGTAAATTCGTCGACGGATGCCTATCTGTCTGGCTAAAAGATACGCTTTCGATTGTCGATAGCGTAACGGATGGAAAACAAATTCTTGTAGGTTCGAGTATGGGAGGTCATTTGGCGAGTCTAGTCTGTCTGCGAAGACCTCATCGCCTACATGCTCTACTTGGAATTGCTACAGCTGCCGATTCCGTTTGTGAAATGAAGAAAACGTTGAGCGAAAAGCAGAGAAATGCCATAGAAAGAGACGGATACTTGCAAATGGAATCTCATTACAGCGATGACCCGTATGTCTACACCAAACTTTTTTTCGATGACGCAATGAAAGAGGAGAATCGATTGACATTGACAGAATCGTTAGATATCTCGTGTCCAGTCACATTGATACACGGAAAATTAGACTATGACGTCAAATGGCAAAGAACGCAAATTTTGGCTCAAAAATTAAAAAAATGCACCGACATGAAAGTCGTTTACGTCCCAGATGGAGACCATCGTCTTTCGAGAAAGCAAGACTTGGAATTGATTTTTAGTCTTTTAGATGAATTAGTTAATTAAATATGTATGATGGAAAAATTCTAATTGAGATGGCGGCGGAAGTAAATTTAGGGTTCCTAAACTATAAGAAGGCACGCCATGACGTGAGAGATTCTTTTCTAGATGTGCTGCGTCATCATACATGACTCATCATTAGACGCGTTACTGTGGGCATTCTTTTCTCAGAGCTAGATCCGCCGCCGACGCATTCTTTTCTCCTCCTTCGCTACACGAACCAACAATGCCTTCGCACAAACTCACCTACTTTTCAACACGCGGACGCGCCGAGATTATTCGTATGGTTTTAGCAGCTGGTAACGTCGAGTACGAAGACGTGCGCATTGCTCGCGAGCAATGGGCAGAATTGAAAGAGAGTAAAGAAAAAAAAAAAGGGCTGCTGCGCATAAAGTTTTACTCTTCTTCTTCTTTATAGAAACCCCCGAAGGCAAGCTTCCCACATTCGAGACCGATGGTGGCGTCGTCTTGTCGCAGAGTCAAGCTATCGCGGCGTACGCTGCCGAACTAGGAGGTAATTAGATCTAGGTCCGGTCTCCGGGCCGCGCGCGGTCGGCGCAAATCTCGTCTTTGCGCAGGTCTGCGCGGAGAAACGCCTATCGAAAAAGCTAAGGCGCACATGATCGTTGCTATGGTCACCGAAATGCACGAGACCATCATCCAGAGTCTCATCGAAAAGAAGGCACGTGACCGCACCCTAACCTATTATTGGCTAATGCGCACCGCGTACGTACGCGTACACAGGAAGAAAAAATGAAGGAGATCAAAGAAAAGACCTTTCCAACCTTCTTGGCAAATGCTGAAAAACTTTTGGTTGCCAACGGAGGCGAATTTTTTGTCGGTTCGAAAGTGAGTTCTTTTGTCTCTTTCTATTTAATTATTTAATTTTTGTGCACCTGTTAGCTCACATATGCCGACGTAGCTTTTTTCAACTTGGATGATAATCTTGGTCGTACTGGCATCAAACCTGATTCCGGTGAAACTCCTCCAAAATTGTCTGCTCTCCTCAAAAGAGTGGGGGAATTACCTGAAGTCAAGGCTTGGCTAGCAAAGAGGCCTGAAAGCCCATTCTAGACGCAGCTGCATGCTTGTGACTAGAGTACTGCTACTCATTTTACCCGTCATTAGTTAAATACACATACGGGAAGCGGATTTTCCTCTCGCCAAATGACGACCTACACCGTTCACTATTTTCCCTTCCGCTTCACGGCTGAGCTCACCCGCCTTATCTTTGCCCAAGGAGAAATCGATTACAAAGACAATCGAGTGCCGACCGAAGAATGGCCCGCTCTCAAGCCGAGTATACGATTACCGTACGTGGGCACTGTACAGTACTATTGACTACTTTTCTACTAGAAATGCCATTTGGAAAAATGCCCGTTCTCGAAGTAAACGGTGAAATGATCGCGGAAAGTCAGGCGATGGCTGCGTTCGCCGCTGAAGTGGCAGGTATGTGGCAGAAACGCCCCGGTTTCGTTCCGGTTCTCACATGCACATCGCTCTTCTTCTTTGTGGAGGCCTAAGAGGCGACACGCCCCTCGAGAGAGCCAAGGCAACGATGGTCTGCGAAGGGGTCCACGACGTTCTCGACAAGAGTTATCCGATCTTTGAGGAGAAGGACGAAGCGAAAAAAGTCATTAGTACAGTAGTACTATTCGGCGGGGGGCGTGGCTGATAGTCTATAATGTATAGGAGGAACAAATGAAAAACTTTCGCGAGACTCACGTCGTGCAAATGACCAAGTGTCTCGAAAAACTTCTCAGTGCCTCCTCGAACAGTGGTGAATGGTTCGTTGGAGAAAAGGTCTGCTGGGCTCAAAAAAATTAAAGGCTACCCTAATTAATATTTTTCGTTAGATTACGTATGCTGATTTGGCTGTGTTCGATTTTTTCGACAGTTTGACACCGCACTCACTTCAATTTTACGGGATCCGATCTTAAAGACAATTATCCTCATTTATCAGCTCTTTTTGAACGAGTCAAGCAACTGCCCAAAATTGACGCTTGGCTCAAGAAAAGGCCATCCAGCGAGTATTAGACTCGTGGGAATGAAATGTGCCCCCTCCCCTTCAATTCGTTGGAATGTGTGAGGCACGCGACTCTTTGTGCGCACAGACTCGTTTAGTCGTCACTGTTGTTATCTTTCGTTCGTGGTCTTGTCTTTACCGTGTCTTTTGAAGTATCTGCATGCCTCCTCGCTACAAATTCATCTATTTCGACATGAAGGGTCGCGGCGAACTGACTCGTCTCATTTTCGCGCAAGGTCGAATCGAATACGACGACTATCGCATAACGCGCGAACGCTGGCTTACCGAGTTCAAATCAAGTGGGTACATGGGTTTCTCCTCACTCCACTGAGTCCAGGGCCCCCCTCTCATCTTCTATTCAGAAATGCCCTTCCAGCAAATTCCCGTTCTCGAATTCGACGGTCATGTGCTTGCTCAAAGCCAAGCAATCGCTGCATACGCCGCCGAAATAACTGGTAAGACGATCGACGTGAAGCAGGGGGCCCCGGGCCCCTTGTACAGTGTATCCCTTTTTTTAGGGCTGTGCGGTGCCACGCCTCTCGACAGAGCCAAGGCTCGTATGTTCGCCGAAGGAGCCATGGAAGCTTACGTCGAAGGAGCTTGGTATTATTTCGAGTCGGATAAAGAAAAAAAGGTAGACCTACCCCCTAACCCCCTGACCCACCCATTTCTTCAATTATTACATTATGTTTTAGGCGAAACTGCGCGAGAAATTTGAAAATGACACTCTTCCTCGTTTTCGTAACAACGTCGAAAAGCTTCTTGCTCAGAATGGATCTGACGATGGCTGGCTAGTTGGATCTCAGGCAATTAATTAATTAATTAAGTGACTGGCCTGCATGGGCCCACGCGGTCTGCTCTACATTTTTAATTTTAGCTGACTTACGCTGATTTGGCTGTATTTCACTTTTTTGACGGCGTCCAAGGACTTGGAATGGAGGCGACGTCGAGTGATACGCCCCAACTTGCACGCCTCTTGAAAAAGATCAAAAGCGAGCCAAACATTTCTCAATGGCTTGCAAAGAGACCTGCAAACCCTATCTAACTTATTGCCTACGAGACTAGACTAGACTGCGCATGAGTGATAGCGTAACCTTCGTCATCGTGATTGGGACTACGTCACGCGAATAAGCAACCAATGAGCGAGCGTTGCGTTGAGTGGAAGTTTACTTTGCTAGTACATTAATTAACAGCAGTGTTTGACCACAGACTATTTGGTCTCTGCTGGTTTGGTGGACTCGCGATCGAGCAAAGAATGACGACCTACAAGCTTAACTATTTTCCTCACCGCGTCACGGCTGAGCTCACCCGCCTTATCTTTGCCCAAGGAGGAATTGACTACGAAGACAATCGAGTACCGACCGAAGAATGGCCCGCTCTCAAGCCAAGTATGTACTACATGCAGTACAGTAGAGTAGTCGAGAGATCTAGATAGACTACGTAGGGTTGATTACTTTTCTACTAGAAATGCCATTTGGAACAATGCCCGTTCTCGAAGTAAACGGTGAAATGATCGCGGAAAGTCAGGCGATCGCTGCATTCGTCGCTGAAGTGACAGGTATGTGGCAGAAACGCCGCCGCCGCCGCCGCCGCGGGGTTTCTCATTATGCCTGCTTTTCTTCTTTGTTATCTTGAGGCATGCGAGGTGACACGCCCCTCGAGAGAGCCAAGGCGACGATGGTCTGCGAAGGGGTGCACGACATTCTCGTCAAAAGTTATCCCATCTTTGAGGAGAAGGACGAAGAGAAAAAAGTTTTTTGGAGTATTTAGGGTGTGTGGCTAAATTAATCGAACATACTACGTACATGTAGAAGGAAAAATTTACAAAGTTTCGCGAGGATCACGTCATGCAAATGGTCAAGAATCTCGAAAAACTTCTCAGTGCCTCCTCGAACAGTGGTGAATGGTTTGTTGGAGAAAAGGTCTGGGCTCAAAAAAATTGAAGGCCACCCTAATTAATATTTTTCGTTAGATTACGTATGCTGATTTAGCTGTCTTTGATTTTTTCGACAGTTTCACACCGCACTTCAAATTTACGGGATCCGATCTGAAAGACGATTATCCTAAATTATCAGCTCTTTTTGAACGAGTCAAGCAACTGCCCAAAATCGATGCTTGGCTCAAGAAAAGGCCACACAGCGAATATTAGAAACTGGGAACGTGCTCCCTTTATTTCGTTGGAATGTGCGTGGCACGCGGACTCGTTTAGTCGTTACATTCATTCGTGGTTCGTGTCTTGATATAATATTATTGCTTACTAGACTGCGCATGTGAGTGTAAGCGTCATCCTTCGTCATCGTGATTGGTCCTACGTCACGCGAATAAAGAACCAATGAGCGAGCGTTGCGTTGAGTAAAAGTTTACTTTGCTAGTACACACTGTAACAGTACAGTAGTGTTTGACGGAGTCGATCGAGCTGCAAAGAATGCCGACGTACAAGCTGATCTATTTTGCTTTGCGAGGTCGCGCTGAGGTAGCTCGCCTCATGTTTCATCAGGCCGGCATCGAGTTCGAAGATGAACGCATCAGCGGCGACGCTTGGCACAAATATAAGCCCGGTAGTACATGTAGTAGTAGTCGCGTGTTTACGTGCACATGCACACGTAATCCTTTTCCGGCTAGAAACGCCATTTGGGCAGCTTCCAACGTTGTCAATTGATGGGCAAGTGATTGGCCAGTCGCAAGCGATCAATACGTACGTTGCAGAAATAACAGGTACAGTGTAGAGTACTATACGTGTATTAGGCACGTGATTATCTTATAGATTGTATTCGTTTTAGGATTGAACGGCGAAACGCCAATGGAAAAAGCGCGAGTGGTCATGGTCGTTGAATCGGTTTCGGAAATTTTTCAGAAACTCGCTGCAGTTCACTACGAAAAGGATGAAGCCAAAAAGGTGACCGTCGTGCCATCACGTGATTATTTAGTTTTATCCATATTTGTTGTGACGGCAGGCTGAACTGTACAAGGCGACTTTTGAAAAAGCGATACCTGAATATTTTTGTCGTATGGAAAAGATTCTAAGTGATGGCGGCGGAAGTAAATATTTTGCTGGTTCCAAGGTAAACTGATGATGATGTAATCTATAGGGGGGGGGGGGGGGGGGGTTATCCTTGTACTGTACTGTAGGTGACTCGTGCTGACATCACTTTCTTCACTCTTTTTGATACTCTTCGTCAAGCGAAAATTGGCGAAGGAAGAGAATGGTTTGAAAAAGGAGCGACGCCTTGTCCCAAGCTTGAACAATTGGTCTTTGACGTTGAGAAGGAGCCAAATATTAGGGCTTGGTTGGAAAAAAGACCTGAGTCATCATTCTAACTGAGAAAGACTCTGATTTGTTGGTTGTATGTCACGTGATGATAGGTGTGCTGCATCATCATCATGACCCTTGCCTACTTGCTACTCTCTCTAATAATGCTCTAATGACTCACCGTTGCTCACGTGACTTGTGACCAATAACAGCGAGGTATTCGTTTTCGAGTAGACATTCTTTCTCAGCGATCTCTCCGACGCACGCACACGTCTTTTCTCTCTTCTCCTTTTCGCTACACACAAACCACGATGCCTTCGTACAAGCTCACTTACTTTCCAGGACGCGGACGCGCCGAGATTATTCGCTTCGTTCTTGCAGCTGGTAACGTCGATTACGAAGACGTGCGCATTGCTGGCGACAAATGGAAAGAATTTAAAGAGAGTAAGAAAAAAGGGGCGTGGCAGCGGCGTGGTCGCGAGATTTACCTCTTTCTTCTTCTCTTTAGAAACTCCCGAAGGCAAGCTTCCCATATTTGAGAGCGATGGCGTCGTTTTGTCGCAGAGTCAGGCTATCGCGGCGTACGCTGCCGAACTAGGAGGTAAGGATGAGGATGAGGAGGAGTGACTTCACTTGGCTTCGGCGCAAAGCCAAATCTCCTCTTTGCACAGGTCTGCGTGGAGAAACGCCCATCGACAGAGCTAAGGCGCACATGATCGTCGAAATGGTTACCGAAATGTTCGAGGTTATCATCAAGAATCACTTCGAAAAGGACGAAGCGAAAAAGGCACGTGACCGATAGTCTCGCACGTGTCCCGTGACGTCATACCGCGCGCGCGCGCGCGTACTGTACTCTAGGAAGAAAAAGAAAAGGAAATCAAAGAAAAACTCTTTCCAGCCTTCTTGACTAATGCTGAAAAATTCTTGGTTGCCAACGGAGGCGAATATTTTGCCGGTTCAAAAGTGAGTTCCTTTTTGTCTCTTTCTACATATTTATTTAATTTTTGGTCACGTGTTAGCTCACGTATGCCGACGTAGCTCTTTTCAATTTTGCTGATAATCTTCGTCTTGCTGGCAAAGAACCCTTTGGCAACACTCCAAAATTAGCCGCTCTCATCGCAAAGGTCGGCGAATTACCTGGAGTCAAGGACTGGATAGCCAAGAGGCCCGAAAGCCAATTCTAGACGTAGCAGCGAAAAAAGTCTGCTTCTCTGACTACTCATTTTTTGTCGTCGTTGATCTTGTCTATGTTAGTAGTTAGTAAATGTTGACAAAAAGAAAAGAGAAAAAAAATGAATGTGGTGTCATAGTGGAATTCATTCCCACTGTACCACTAAAAGTACGTAGGGCACGCGCTCACTCTAAAAGCTCACTATCTAGCTAGCTAGCATCTCATTGTATAAAAGTACGTAACCACTTACTTGATGTATGATTAGTATACTTACCAATAATAATTAGACAGAACGCTAAGCGTAGACACGTGATCTCTTCATAAAGCCGTTCCTTCATCGTCGTTGTCATCATCAAAAATATGTTGAACGGGACCCGATTGAGTGAAGGTGCGAGTTGAAAAAGGTTCACTTTGTCTATTGTTTCCATTTGTTGTTGAGTCCACGCCCACGCCCACGACGTCAACAGGTGCTTTGGAGTATCGTGCATCGACGACTCGATCGTTGATGAAGTGGATTCCCGTATTGGGGGCTTGATCTGAGTCCCAAAAGCGCATCTGTACGCCGTATTGAGCATTGAAGGAACGATGCTTGCGACGACGACGACAGAAGATAATCAATAGGATAATAATTATTAGAATTATTATCACGCTGACGACAATTGGAACGACGATGATGATAATATCATTATCATTGTTATTATCATCGGTTCTTTGACATTTTGCAACGCCGTCGTCTCCCACGTGACAAGTTTCGTCTGATGAGCAAATCAATTGAAGGCAAGTGAGTGGAGTAGGAGATGATGATATTTGCTCATTTGATTCTGTAGGTGACGATGACGATGACGTCATTACTTGGGTAGGTGCTCTACTTGAAGAGATGGTGGTGGTAGTAGTAGTAGTAGAGAGGGGCACTTGAGATGATAATGATGATGATGCCATAGTGATAGTGATTGATTGGGAAGGTGAGGAAGACGAAAAAAGTGATGAGAAAGAAAGGGGGGTTAGGGTAGATGCTGACGTTGACGTCTGAGGAGGAGGAGGAGTAGATTGAAGTAGAGAGGAGGAAGAGACAGTCATTAGTGAAGACGATGAAAAAGTGGAGGAGAAAGAAAGGGGGGTTAGGGTAGATGCTGACGTTGACGTCTGAGGAGGAGGAGGAGGAGTAGATTGAAGTAGAGAGGAGGAGGAAGAGACAGTCATTAGTGAAGACGATGAAAAAGTGGAGGAGAATTGTTGGCGACCAGAAGAAGAAAAAGAAGAAGAAGAAGAAGAAGAAGAAGAAGAAGAAGAAGAAGAAGATGATGACACTTCGGATGGTGGGGAGATGGATTGTGCAAGCAAGGAGGATGATGATGACGCTGATGACGAAGGCGTAATAGAAAATAAAGAAAGGGCAGCAGATGATGTTAGCTGCTGTGAAGCTGACGTTGACGTTTGAGTAGATTGGCGGCGTAGAGATGAAAATGAAGAAGATGATGATGATGATGATGATGATGATGCTGCAGAGATGGCTTGAGTAGAGGAAGAGGAAGACAACAATGGCAATTGAGGAAGTAGAGAGGAGGAGGAGGAGGAGGAGGAAGAGGAGACACTCATTGGTGAATATGAAGATGATGACGACCCTCGAAAAATCTGGGTTCCCGTGGTAGTAGTAGATTGAATTAATGAGGAGGAGGAGGAGGATGAATGTTGAACACTCACTTGGGAAGGTGAAGAAGGTGAGATCATAGACAATGATGACGTCGACAATTGTCCTCTAACTAACGTCGTCGTTCTCAATGTTGGTACTAGAGTGGAATGATGAAGAAGAGAGGTAATGCTAATGCTAGCAGTTGGAAGGGGAGTTGCACGCGCAGATGCGCTCATATTGCAGGGAGGTGGAGGAACGAGCGATTTGTTTAAGAGTAGGCAATCGAAATCGAGATCGCATTGATTGGTGACGCTGCCGCATACCATACACGATGCTTCGTCGCATCCTGATGGCGAACAATGCCGGCACGGCTCAGCGAAGCCCGTGCGAACACAGAAGACGACGAACAGAGCGACGACGATGCGTATAGAACGACGACCTGTGGTACGATAGGAGGAGGGGCGTATATATTGGCGAACCCTAATCCCCCAAGAAGAGTTGCTTCTTACCTTTCTTGTCGTGCGACGGCGAGCCTACGGCCATTCGAAGCAGAACGAATAGAAAAGGGAGTCTTTTCAAGTTGTTTGCAGGACTCGCGATCGTTCGTAACGACGACTAAAGCCGGTTTAGACGGCTTCGACGTGCGCGCTGTCAAACGTAGAGACGGGGCTGCGGGCGTTACGTGACTTACGTCACGATTGCATTCCACGCGGCTACGTAGTTCTAGCGCACTCTAAGAAGTATACTATACATCGAAAGAACCAAATCTATTGGTTTCACAACTACGCAGCTGGTCTTATAGAACAATAACAAACACACCATGCAACGGCCAAGCAAGAGAGAATAGATGACAGAGAGATAGTAGACACATAAACAAAGAAGACACAAGACATGAAAAAAAAAAGCTGAGCTCATGAAATTGTTTGTTGTCATGACGCCCGGGCGGGGATTGAGCTAGTCTATTTTCCATCTTCAGGTGGCTGCTGTGCTTCTTCATCGTCATTTTGATCAGACGTCCAAAGCTAGATATAGATATAGATATAGATATAGATGTGGTATCTATATGTTTATGTACCGTAAGATTGTCTCTCAACAATTGCATGATTAGCGTGCTATCCTTGTACGAATCATCCTTCAACGTATCTAGCTCAGTTATAGCATCATCAAAAGCCTAAATAAATAAATAAATAAATAAATAAATAAATCAATGTATATATGCTAGTCTAGACGAGACTTTTTTAGCCAATGCACAAGCTTCGTCCGCTTTATTGGCAATTTCATAAAAGAATACGGAATAATTGAGAGCCAAGCCCAATCTGATTGGATGAGTGGGAGCTAATCCACGCCCCTCCTCTGATGCTTCTTTGGATGCTTCCTCATATGCTTTTCTAGACGATTCAACAACCTCTAGTCGTTGCGAGGAGGGAAAAGATGATCATTGTCTATGCAATTGATATTAACTAACTTTCTTTGGCGTCGCCAATAGCAACTTCGGCTAAATAGCGATAATAGTCTCCTTTCATTTTGAGGTAAAAAACTTTCTCTTCGCTTTCTTGGGCACTTGGAATAAGATTATTGTCGAGGAGATTCTACGGGGGGCGCGACGAAAGAAGACAAGTGTGTGTGAGCGAGGGCGAGGGGGGTGGGGCCCCTTTTGAGGACACCGCGGGTCTACGTACGAGAACTTCGTTGCATATCTCCGACAATTCTTTATCGATCTTCTTTCGATACTCTTGTACCAAATCTCTTTTGGCGTCTTCGTGCTTTTGTTCGATGCTCGAAACGACTCGCCAAGAGGAGCGTCTCGCGCCCACGACGTTTTTGTATGCGACCGAAAGCAAATTGCGCTCTTCTGCGCTCAGATTTGCATTCGCTTCGGTCACTTTTTTCATTGCCTGCGCCATGTCATCGTAGCGTTCTGCCTGTTCGGCGACTTTCGCTCTCTCCACGAACTTCGCACGATCGTCGGCCATCTTTTTTACCGTATACTGTATGTGGCCCCTAAAGAATGCAAGCACACGCCTCTCACGTGACTGCGCTCTCTTGATTGGCTGTTTGACCAGAGACAACGCGCAAAATCGCGCACATATGCGCATCCGCCGCGTACAGCAAAAAACGCCCCTCTCGTGTCTCCTCTCGTGTCTCCTCTCGTGTCCCGCGCTCGTGGCGAGCTGCTTGCTTTCGTGGTGCACCCAAAATGACAACATCTATCAAAGAACATAAGAACGCGAAAAGAAGGAGAAAAGAAGACGGACGAACGGATGGACGGACAGAAGTCTACTACACAATGAATGAACACACACAGTGAATGGACTAAAAACACAACGTCGTGGTGGTGGTGGTGAGAATGATTGAGATGTGTGTGCGGCCAATTGATCAAAGCTAAGCGCTTCCTTCATTCGATCGTCTGGCCATCCCCCCTCTATGACCTGTTGCCACCGTTGGAATCATTGTCTATATAAATAAATAAATAAATAAATACATTTAATTAGGGAAGGAGGAGGAGGAGGAGGAATTAGGGGCGTTACCTTTTTGGCATTGTCCTCTTCCTGACGTTTTTCATAATGTCCAAAATCATCAAAAATGGACGTTGTTGCCTTGTAATTGTGAACAATGCGCAATATTTGCTTTCCCTTATCGTAAGGCACTTCTTGAGTGTCTCTCGAATTGGTAACGGGCTTATTTTCATTGTTCTCCAAGCGTATGTGACGAAGCTGATTGTTGGGAACGTCTTTGACGTAGATCCACTTGACGTCGAATCGTCCCTTCCACTTTTCCTGCGTAAAAACGCCCGTATTTGTATCGTAATCGACGCCGGTCGTCATTTGAGCGACACCGCAAAAGTGACCGCTTCCATTGACGCTGTAGAGAAGATAGAGTGGATTGCCATTCTGTTCGTGAAACGCTCGATCGAGACGACCATTTCCCGATGGAGTGCTCGTCCAAATGCTGTATTTAATCGAACGATGAATGTCGTCTTCGCTGTAGCTTTTGATTACGAAAAATCGAGAATTTTTCAAGTCAATCGTAAAATCCTTTGGATTATACTGATTTGCTGCGCGAAGACGATCGAGAACGGAGACACTTGGACCACTTCCGCCGGGGGCGTGACCACCACCGGATGTCGTCGTCGTCGTCGTCGTCATGGTTGCCGCTGCCGCTGAAGCAGATGCTCCTCCTCCTCCTCCTTCCCCGGATACACTAATTGAACTGAGACCAGCAATGTGACTGGATGGAGAGAGAGGAGCAGATGATGATGATGATATTGGCCCATTTCCAACGAGTGACGATGACGATGATGAGGCATGATTGGGAGCACGACGTTGATTGCTCCATCCTCTTCCTCGTCCTCTTTCTGTGCCGCCAGATGATGATGAACCAATAGCTGCTTGTTTTATAGATGATGATGATGATGATGATCCTCCTCCTCCTCCTTCACGTGGTGGCATAGGAGTAGAAGATGAGAAGGTAGATTGCTGCTGTTGTGAAGATGTTCCAAATCCAACTTGAACTTGTGCTAATGGCTTTGGCTTGGGTCGAATAATTCCTTGTTTTGCTGGCTGACTTGCAATGGCTGCCCAACTCTTTGGAGCTCCACCACGTGACGACGATGACAATGATGATGATGACGTCGTAGATGGAAGTGGTGCACTTTCTTGTTGTTGTTGTTGAGCAGTCTCACTAGAAGAAGAAGAAGAAGAAGACACAGTCAACTTACTAAAAGAAGTCTCTACGCCGCCGGCGGAGGCAGTGGCGGCGGCGGCGGCATCTTGACTGGCTCTACCACTACGTGTAGGAGGAGGGCCTCTTGTTGATGATTGTTCATTAGACACTTTGTCTCCTCCTCCTCCTCCTCCTATCCGGCTGCTTTCCGCTTTCTGAGCGGACGGTGGCTGTGGCTGCAATTGAGGAGGTTGCGATTGAGGCTGAGGCTGAAGCTGCGGCAGTGGTTGTTGCACAATCGTTTGCATGGGAATAGCACCGCCGGCGGGAAGAAGAGTTCCGCCAAAAAGTCCAAATTGAGAGAAAGGAAATCCGCCGCCGGCAGCTGCAGCGGCCGCCGCCGCCGCCGCCACAGCCGCTGGATCAGGAACATTTCCTGTGACAGCGGCCGCCGCCGCAGCTGCAGCGAGTGTCGTAGAATAATCGGCAGCTGACGCATTGGAATAAAGAAGTGGCGATGCTGTGTTCATATAATTACCACCAGCAAGCACGTGATCAGTCATGAGAGTTTGATCAGATGAAACAGCAACTGCTGCTGCTGCTGCGGCGGCAGCGGCAGCGGCACTCGTCGGATTCATCGCTTGAAGAAAACTTGTTGTATCAAGACTTCCGCCGCCACCCGATGCTGTTGTTGCTACACTCACGCCACCTAATGCTGACCATGTGCCACCGCCGCCAGTCTCTCCTCCTCCTCCTCCACTTGACGCTGCGCTAAATGCAGACGGAATGTAAGAGAAACCGGTTCCATAGGGAGCAGGAGATTGATAATAATGAAGAGAAGGTGGTGGAGGATCGGGCGTTCGAAGCGAGTGTTGAGATGACGTACTGCTACTTCGCGATTGATTCGCCGCCGCCGATGACGGTGGAGCTTTGTTTGTCGTCTCCTTTGTTTTTTTAAGAAGAAAAATAAATAAATAAATAAATAAATAAATAAGAGATTTCGATTGGATTAGCGTGCACTATGGGGGCGTGGTTCTTCGGGGCCCTTCAACGCGATGAATGAGACGATAGGAGTAAAAGCGCGTTCGTGGGACTAGATACGATTATTCGATAGGGAAGAGAAGGGTAGGCAATGGTTGGGCGTGGTTTAGAAACCATGTGACGGGAACTCAAAAGAAAAAGTCAAGCGAAATCGTCTCGAAAGCGATCGAACGCTCGCTTCGAACACTTGAAAGAGATAGAATGACGATTTTCTTTTCTCGAATAACGAGAAAGAGCTTGGGGAGCGACGTTTCGACGCCATCTTACCTCCGATTCGGCTCCAGACATGCCGATTACGTAATCGTAGACCTCGTTTACGTTTTCGCTGGGGGAACACTTCGTAAACAAAGTCGGCGTGCGATAGCGCGACTATTTCCCCGACTTTCGCCTCGTTCCGAATGCGATCAAGGACGCGCGTGCGCAAAACGCAAAGCCCACGTGTACGTCTCTTATTTAATCCGCCGGTGGTCGTGAGTCATTTATTAACTCATCCCCAGAGAAACAAGAACGAAGGCGCACAAACAATAAGTTTTAAATCATTTGCTTGACAAACTTATTGATATGTTCTGCTCGATTTCCGTGATCTCCACCTTCGACAAAATGCGTTCCTTTCTTACGATATCCACCACGTGGACTCGACAATTTGAATGGCCAAAGATAACGATTGGCTTGTTTGAAATTTGATCCAACTGTGAAAATTTCGTGGACCAAATCCTCGATGCAAATTATATTGCAACGAGACAAGGAATTTTCGATAATTGAATTTTCCGTCAACGCTGTGCGTCGACCTTTCACTTTACCGTGTCCGCGCTTATAGATAAGATCGCGAACGGTTTTCAGACTCGGGTACCTAAAAGGGGGCCTCACTCGCTCGTCGAAAGAGCGTCGCTCGCGCTTACCCGTATGCAACGTAAGGATCGACTAAACGTAGCATATTCAATGTCGCCTTATTCGCTTTCATAAAGACGCCGTTGTGAATTTGACGAAGACGAAGAAGTTGAAGGATTTTGCGCACGCGTGGACTAACTCCGTTGATACTAGACCCAACCGGCATTTGTGACTGACAATTCTATCGGTCGAACGAACGCGCGTTCACTTACCCGCGAATTCGAATGACGAATAAGAGTTTCGCTTCGGGTGGAACGTAGAAGTTACGATTCGCTTTTGCGACGCGTTTCAGACGAATTTCGTCTCGCGCTGCCTGTCGATACTCTTTGACGTACGTCTCGGCGCGTTTGAAGATCTCCTTGCGCTTTTCCAAGTTCTTTTTCTTCGTCAAAACGCTCGCTTTTGCTCGCGCTGCGCGTAGCTCGCGCATCGTTCGACGTTTCTTCAAGACGCTTTCGGGTATCGAACGCAACTTCTTCGTCTCCTTTTCGCTGCGATACAAAAGGTCGTAAAGCGAACGATTGCACGACAACGAACGGATTACCTATCGGCCATCGTGAGTTGTTCCCTTGTTGAAGCACGTGATAAGTCCATCCCCCGGATCAACAAGCACGCTATACGTACAGAGTGTGTAGGCACTTGTTCTTGCCGTCAATTTATGCTTACAATATAATAATAATACAGAAGAAAGAACTGACTTGGAAGGAGAGCTATTTTAAAAAATCAAGTCAGTTGTATATTACGCCGTTCTAAAGAAGAAAAAAAATGATAAATGATATATTTATTCATTAGTTAGTACTTACACAGGTTGAAGTTGTAAATGACCCGTTTTTCCGCTCATTTCAAAACCAGTATTAACAAAAGCGTCTGCTCCAACGAAATCGACTATAGAGAAAGAAAAGAAGAATGAAAAGGTAACCCTAATATTCGAGTACACATCATACAGTGATCATCTTCATCTCCAAAAGCAATTGCAACATAGACAGCAAGCCCAAATCCCAGAACAGCTAAGACAATTTGAACTCCAGCATGAATAATTTCTACAAACTAAAAAAGGAAATCAATAAAAGAAGAAGAAGAAAAACGTCTTTGTACTTTGTAATCTATCAAACAGCCCGTTGTTGTTGTTGTTGTTGTTGGGATGAGGGTTGTGCCGCTGGAGGTTGTGCTTGTGCTTGTGGTGTTACTGCTACATCCAATACCATGATCACGCCACCAGCTTACACCTCCCAATCCAAAATTCAAATACTTATTATCCTAGAACAGTCCCATTACACTGTATGTATAAATTGACCTTTTCTTTAATTAATTCCTTACGGCTTTATTGTCTTTATTTGTAACAAAGACATTGACTTCAAGATAGATAAGAATGATAATTGTATTGATTGCAATCCACAAAACACACCAGACAGCATACTAGATTAAGGAAAGAAAGTCTGACTCTCTATCTAATCTTAGCTAAGAAGGCGCGGCGGATAAGGCGCAATGATATGATAAGGCCTCAATATTCGTATATGAATCCCACAAGGGATATGAATCCCACAAGGGATCATCCGATATCAAGTGCTCTCGTTCATTCTATCACGCCATGGTTACGCCACGATCAGTGTGACTCTCACACGTACAATGTACAAAGTGAACACACACAGGTGCCACGCCCCCCCCCCCCCCCTCCCTAACGTCCCCTCCCTAAAATCATGCTAAAACTTACGACGACAACCGCTTTCGCTTTGAATCGACGCGTCCCGATCATTCCCACTATGACGAAAATAATGTTGAGTGCGTCGGCGATAAGTGGCGACCACAATTGGCCGAGTCCGTCGAAAGTTCCGCGTTCTAGCGTCGTTATCTGCCCCGAAAAACGAACGTTTCGCCTACGAAAACATAGCGTATGTACAGTGCGCGCGCGCAAACCAATTGAAGCGAAAGGATGAAGAGTATGATACAGCGCGAAGAACAGACACTCATCCTCTCTCTCTCTCTCTCTCTCTCTTTTTGATATGACCTCGACTCGCGATCATGCGCATTGCGCACCTTCGACGACACGCCCTTATTTATACACATGCCCCCGCGCCGATTAGACCGATGAGATCAAGTTCAACACAATCATGTTTTTCAATACAAGTATAACAAAAATTAAAGTCTTTCTCTAAGCCCCTTCACTGACTACAGTACCATAGGTTCTCTCTCGCTCGGTCTCTGTGCTCTCATGATTTCTAATTAGAACTACATCTATACTGTAGGAACCTTATGAAGACAACGTCGAGGATGCGTGCAGCTTATCTGCCTCTAATCTAGCTAAGCATTCGTGACCATATTCTTCAAGGTTAATGCCACGTTCACGAATTTTCTCTATCAGACCTAAAACTAATTTTTTACTTTGATCACGACGTATTGATCCTTTTTCATTGTCATAGTGAAATAACTCGAAATCGAGTGACTATAGTCAAAAATCATATTAGCTCAAGTACAATCGTCCTCCTCTCCTCCTAAATTTCGATTACGTTGCGAAGAAGTGATGCGTGAAAAGGCAACGACTTTTGCGATTCCTGTAACATCCATCTTGTCTATACAAAGACACACACACACATACGTAATCATGCAATGACTCGATCTATGTACATATTACTTCTTTGACTTTTCTCGTGCTATGCACAATGGCTATTGCACTTTGTGAAAAAAAATCAGAAGCCTTTTCTACACAAAATGAAGTTGGACAATGCTACTATGCACTTACGCTTTCCATAGTGCTAGAGAACGCGGATAAACTTCGAGTGCAGCTGCAAGATGAGACTGAGACGATGCCATGGAAACGGGATGAAGTTCCCATTCAACTTGACAAAGCCTAAAGCGCAAGCAAATCAATTAATAATTCCTCTAAAATAGAGCTCTGCTCTCTCTCGCTCTCGATGGCATCAAGTACATAACATACCAAAGGAGCAGTGCTACATTGTATGGCATCAACTGTAGCAATTTCTCAATAAAGGATAGTTTTGACGCTTTGGGAAGCAAGGGTAAAAACGATTCTAATATCTGCACGAAATTTGATTTTAGGAGCGAATTCGAATTCGAATTCGAATTTGAACCTCATTGTGAAAGGAATAGTCAAGTGTTGATGATGAGACTGTCGTTGTCGTCGACGAAACGGCGGGAAACGTCGAGAGAAATCGGTTGAGAAGATCGATGAAAGTCTAGCTAAATCTAAAAAATGAAGAATTTCTACGCCCATCTTACGTCACCTTCGCCTCGACGGAATTCATTGTTATTGACATTACGTAGTTAAAATATCTAAAAAACTGCGTGAATTCAATTGGTTGCAGCAGAAAAGTGTCATATACTCTCTCCATATAATTTTCTGCTCTATTAAATTAGACGTAGAGTAGATAGCCGCTTCGAAGACGTCAATCGGTGTATATGACGTCATTTGAGAGGACGATTGAAGTTGTAGCAACAAACTGTGAGAAGAGGAGAGAGGGGGATATAGTGAGAAATGCACACTCTTCTTCTTCTTCTTCTTCTTCTTTACGCATAGATGAGCCACAAATAGACTCGTTCTTCATCGTTTTCGATTGAAATCATTGATGCAGGCCACACGACATCGTGAGGAACGGAAAGATTGAGCAATTTTCGACAGAGAAGATGAATCGAAACGTTTGTCGACGTTGTTTTGGAACGAATCAACGTTTCAATGTGCTGAACGGCTTCATCAAAGCAATTCTACAACAACAGCAGCAGCAGCAGTGAATATACTGTCTGTAGATAGTAGAAACTCTAGGACTCACTTGGCTCATACAAAGTTTGACCAATTCGTAGCAGAGACGTGTTTGAGTATTCTTGCATCGACTCAAACCCTCACCTAAAGCCTAAATGGGGGACCCCTTCGGATCCCTAACCCCTAAGTACAGAAGTATAGTTTCTTACTAGTTTTGCTTTATTTTCATTTCCAGAATTGACGTGAGCATGAGATAAGGCTATCGATGCCTCAACAGAAAGTGGATAGTTTCTAGTGAGTTCAAGTGCACTCTCAACGGCAGCAGCCACTTCTCCTCTATCTCTATAAAAAAGAAATGAATGACTACAGACAGTACCATCTCTACCACAAGTTTGTGTAACTACTCACTTTGCACATGCTTCACAAAGACCAAGAAGACTTTCACATAGACGAACAACTGATAATGTGGAATTTTTACACGCCTCCATGGCGTCTGAAAGAGAGGAAAACAAATTATGTACACAATTGTTCTACAGTAGTACTAATAAGCACGAGGAGAGGGGGGAGAATACCTTTGAATAAGGAAATTGTTTCTTCAATTGCACTCTCATCGCTCTTGTCGTCGTCTGTCCGAAAAATGTTTGGATGAAATTTGATGACTCTTAATTGACGGCTAATCACTCTTCCTGGATTGGCATCTAGAGAGTCAAAGACAAATTGTGGCAGAATCTTGAACGTTTTCAAGTGAATAAAACAGAGCCACAAAAAGCCCAAATCACATGAGCAGATGTCAGCGGCCAACGAACTCAAACGAGACTAATAAAAAAGAAGAATTCTTAGGGATTTCATACTCTCTTCTGTCAGTTACCTTGAGAAGTTGAGAGGCATTTTGGTGTCGATTCGTAATGACGTTCAAGTGAGTTTGATAGAGAACGAATTCTATTATCTGATGAGATCGATCAGCAAACTGTTGTGATGACGTTGATGATGATGATGACGGAGTTTGTGACAGAAGCCACTGGAGACCTTCTTCAATTACTTCCATTTTCTTCTTGTACGTGTCAGCAAACTGGAGACATTTGTACCAAAGCGAATAAGAAGAGCAGAACGTTGTTGCTCTCTTTGACACTTGAAAGATATCACAAGCAGAGGGATGCTCAGAATAGAGATTAAGATAATAAAGCCAAAGAGTCTAGAAAAAAATAATATTGTTAATTATTAGTTGAATGGAAAGTCACTTGCCTCAGAATTTGAATTTGCTTCAAGTGCTCTTGCAAGAACAGTCAAAGCGTCGTCATCACCTCTAAAAATAGAATTAGTAGTAACTCATCAATTGAGAGGAGGAGGAGGAGGAGGAGGAGAAGGAGAAGAGTCTCACTTGTCAGTCGCCGTTGCCATGGCCTTCTTCAATTCAACCAATTTAATCCACGAATTAATATCACGTGGATCTGCATTGACATTGGCTTGATATTGATCGAGCAAATTCACATCAGCGGCTCCAAAATAGCGACGACCCAAATTTCTTTACAAAATGAAATCTCAATGAATAAAGAGCAAAAGCTAAGCCTCCTAACCAACCATACCCCCCTGAGTAATCTCCCACTGATTTTTTCAATGAAATTGTAGTGCATGCATTAGCAGGGACAACATCAATTGGCGCTGAAACGTCAATGATCTCGCTTTCTTCTGAAGAGAGTGGATCAAGCCGTCTTCTCTCCAATAGAACGTGATGTTCATTGTCTAAGTAAAAAAATTGTCATCTCTCTCACTGTACTGTCTATTTGATTTCACCCTGCTTTAACGCTTTTGCCACTTTACTAGCCATCAAACGGCACAGACATTGATTGGATACATTCGTCTTTGAGGAGGAAGAGGAGAAGGAAACTTGACGAAAAGCTTTCACAAATTTGTCTAAAATATTTAATTAAATCATCAGCAGTTTGAAAATTGAATTGGTTCTCTTTACCTAATTTTTCTTCCTTTTGTCTAGGATTATCAGTGTTTGAGACTTGAGCTAGATGTGGTGCGTAGAGAAGAATTTGTTTGAGACTCTCGTCGCAACTCATCTCCCTCTCATCAATGTGCGTCCTAATTAAATGATTTCTATCCTCCTCAAGCCTACGTACGCTTGTACTAGGTATTAATACTTTTTGCACGTGGCATCGTTGCACTTTCCCCCATTCAAAATGTATCGACACACAACGCCGGCGGCGCCACGTGACCCCGCCGCCGCGTACGGGTAGGCATAGGCTCGAGCGTGATAATTTGACGGCAAAGAAAAGTATGGACTCAATCTGCAGTACGTATATAAAATAAATTAATATCCTTATATGGGTGTATACGTGTACCTCACCTGTATGATCTAAAGATGCGTAATGGACTGCAATATTTCGTCCATCCTCCTCCTCCTCCTCTTTCCTTTTGTCTACTAGTGGCTGCTGCTGATGAGTCATCATCTTTCACCCGGGACGACGTCTTTTGTAGCAGCAGCAAATCATTTAACTGCAACAATTTGAAAGGGATTGTACCCTAAGTGGTGGGAACATATATGATACCTGAGATACAATGGCCTCTTTTCCTCTTTCATCCACGACTTGTAACAAATCAAGTGACGTCGATGAAGAGCAAAGAGCAAAGTGATCTTGAAGAATTCTACCCAAGTCCATTCCCTAACGAAAAAATTTTTTTTAATCATTATATTTTTCTTTATCAAACTGTAAGTACTGTAGCAATTGTCTTTGGACGTTGTTCAACTATCTCGTCGTCGTCGTCGTCGTCTTTTCTCTTCTTCTTCGTCTTTACAAGAAGAGGTCCAAGTTGTTGCGGTTCCAACATTTTCAAAGCGTTCTCTTTCAACGTTTTTGCCATTTTCATTTCAGGGCAATGAAGCGTTCCCATCGTCGTCAGATCATCGACCAATTTTTCACTTTTTTCACACGAATAATAGAGTTGATTTAACGCTCGCTAAAAAGAAATAATAAATAATAAACAGTTGAGTGAGTGTTAACTTATTAGGGTAGTTAGACTGACTTGAAGTTGTCTCTTTAGTTGTGATACAGTCCGAGTGTGAGAATGAAGAAAGACGTTTTCGTCGGCCAAATCAAGTTTCAATTTCATTGCTTTGTCCTCCTCCTCGCTGCTACAACAACGTTGATATAAATAAATAAGAGCTATACAAACGAACTTGGCAGCATCAATTGATGATGGTGACGTCATTTCCTCCTTTCTCTTCTTTTTACCTTGATTCTGTTGCATTTTCATCTTTCTCTTCTCTCTCTTTTCAATTTCTGTTTTCAGTCGATTATATTCGTCCACTTTGTGTTTGGGAAGGATTGAGACGGGTGCCGCCGCCCTTGCCGCCACTTTCGCCAGCGGCGGCGGCGGCGGCGGCGGCGGTTTCTTCACTTCTTTGTTGCCATGACAATGATGATGATGATGATGGACTTCTTCAATTTCAACGTCCGATTCAGAATCGTCTGCTTTTAAGTCAATAACCAGTTTGACTTGAGGCGGAGAAAGAAGAGATTTAGATGATGATGATGATGATGATGATGATGATGATGATGATGGGGGCGGAGGCGGAACTGCAGTTGCCGCCGTCATTGATGACGTTGAAGAGGCGACGGGTAAAGACCTGACAGTCTTTCTGTTTCCTATAAAAAGATGATGATGAAGAGTAAGTAATAAAAGAAAGAAATGATGACCTGATGTTGCACTTGCTATTGGCTTTGACTTCATCTTCAAAGAAGAAGTGACTCCTTTGCTGCTCTGATGGGGCAAAGAAGAGGAGATGTTAATCTTAGGTGGAGTAGTAGAAGTAGCAGTAACGATACGAGCAGGCGAATCATTCTTCTTCTTCTTCTTCTCCTTTATTGAAGTAGAAGAAGGAGAAGAAAACAACGTCGATGTCGTTGTTGCTGTCGTCTTGGGAGCAGCAGCTCTTGAATTGATTTTGACTGTCACTGCTGGTGCCACCTCCCCCTTAGGTTCTGATTGTGGTGGTGGTGGTGGTGGTGGTGGTGGTGGTGGTGGTGGTGGTGGTGGTGGTGGTGCAATCTTCTTTGGTGAAACAATTGGCTTAGGTGCTTGTGGTGGTGTCGTCATCACAACTTTGTTATAATTGTCGTTTGTTGAAAGAGGAGGAGGAAGAGGAGGAGGAGGAGGAGGAGGAGGAGGTTTTGTTGCTGTTGCTGCTGCTACGGCTCGACGAAGAAGAGCTTTTGCTTTCTTCTCTGTTGTCACTTTTGTCTTTGATCTCGTTTGAACAGGCGAAAGACGAGGAGAAATTGTGTCAATTGCAAGGAAACCGTCGCTCTTGCATGAACTTCCTTCAAGTCTTGGCTTCTTCTTTGGCTTCTTCTTCTTCGTCGTCGTCTCTTTTCTGTTTTGCATCTGACCTTCTAGTAACTCTCTTCTCAATCGCTCATCATCATCATCATCATCGTCATTGTCACAATTCTTGTCACGATCATCATCATCATCATCGAATTGACTGCTGCTCAACTTTCGCTTTCGAGATGATGATGATGATGATGATGATGATAGTCCTAAATAGTTTAATTAAATGCATCGATAAAAAGCCTTAAGGACGTTTGTCTACTTTTCCAAGCTTCATCAAAAGGTGTCATCTTCTTCTTTCGTTGTTGTTGTTGTTGCTCTTGTTGTTGTTGTTGACGTCGCTTCTGCCTGCGAGCGAGTCTCAATACTAAGAAAACAATAACTAATAAATAAGGGTGGGTGGGTGGGTCAACGTTTCTCTCACGTCTCTTTCTCTCTTTTGCTTGCATCTTCATTTCAAGATAATCATTGGGTATGGGATCCCTTTTCCCCATCTTTTCTCTTCTCCTTATCTCGCGACGTCGACCCGCTTCAAGTTTTCTCAGCTGCTTCTGTATCAGTTTTTTCTTCATCAGCAAATCTTCGTAATTGATTCCTTCTTCCTCCTCCTCCTCTTCTTCCGTATCTACATCCAAATTACTAGTACTAGTACTATTGATGAGTGGGGGAACAGTATGCATAGTATCCTCCTCCTCCTCCTTCATCTCTTTCTCTTCTTTCTTCAACATCAAATCATTATTTGTTGTCGATTCTTTCTCCTCTACTAGTAGATGATGATGATTGATGGGAGACGTTGGGCGGCGAACATTCTTCTCTTCTTTTCTCACTGTGATGCTGCTACATGATGTACTCGTTACAGAAGCAGAACGTTTTTTATATTCCACTTTTTCTTTTTGAACATTATCAGCAGAAAAAGCAGAGGTCTCCTCCTCCTCCTTCTCCTTCTCCTTCTCCTTCTCCTTCTCCTTGTCGTCGTCGTCATCATCATAATCAATGATGACGAATTGCGTCAAAGTTTCATTGCTGCTCTTTGACTGTATCTCCTCTTCCCTCTCATGATGATACGATTCAATTTCTTTCTTTAATTTTATTATTGGTGCCGGCGGCGGCGGCGGCGGAGGGGGAGGTGGAGGAGGTGGTGGTGGTGGTGGAGGTGGAGGACGAGGACGACGAGGAGGAGGAGACGAGGGCTGGCGAGGTGGTAAAGGCAAAGGTAGTGTCGTTGGTTGACGTTGTCGTCTTTCTTCAATCCATACCCCAAGCTCTTTATGTAGAGATTCATTTGGGTCTTTCCACGGCGGACTTTCACGACGACGTGGAAGTGGAGGAGGCAACGGGGCAGGAGGAGGAGGAGGAGGTTGTCGAATATGATGATGATGATGATGATGATGATGACGACGAGGAGGAGGAAAGTCTAAATAACGTTCAGCATCATGAAAAGGAAAAAACTTATCGGCAAATTGTCGATCTCTTCCAGACGATTGCGGCGGCGGCGGTGGCGGCGGCGGAGGACGTGAACGTGGACGTGGACGTGGAGGTGGAGGAGGATGAGCGATCCACGGGGGCCCGTTGTTATCGTGACGAGTCATACGTAACGGTACGACTGGTGGCTGCGGCGGCGGTAGCGGCGGTTCGTAGAAGTAAGAGCGAACGTTGGGAGGACGAAAAGAAGGAGGAGGAGATTGTGGACGTTGAGGAGGAAAAGCGTGGAGCGGTTGAAGCGGCGGCGGAGGCGCATTTTGCATCGATAGACGACCTGACGACTGACGATGAGAGAATGAAGCGTCCAATGATCGTTCCATGAGGTTAGGAATGCGAAAAGGCGGCGAATAACGCTTATTTCGGAGCCAATTCGCTTGCTCGGCCATCTTTAAAACATGCGCATGCGTCGGACGCTCGAGTCTTATGAAGGTTAATGCTAGTTAACCGCCGTTAATGACGTCGCGCAGCGAGGCATGCGCGGCTGCAGACGCCGTTCGAAGCTACAGCGGCGGGCACGTTTTTCTTTTCTCTATCTCTCAACAACGCACGTCGGTGTTTTCGCTCTTCTTTCTTTTCGATGACGACTAACGAACAATCGGCGACGATCCCCCCGCCCCTGGCCCAAGAGGGAGAGCGGACCCAACCATCATGGACGATGGGCAACGCCGAATTCTCGCAGCTCCTAACGCTTGCTGCTGCCACCGGCGCGGCGCAGGCCTTGGCACAGCAAGCGGCGATCGGCCCGACGCAACCGGCTGCGCCAACCGGCGACGGAACGCTTGCACAGCGGGCGGAAACGGACGTCGGACAGAATACAGGTAAAGGCGGGCAAAGAAACAACGCAACAGGGGGGGCGATGGGGGCCCGGTCGCGCAAAGCCGAAGGCAGCGGCGCTCAGATCGAGCGCTCCAGCGGGTTACGGTGAAGGGCGGGCGCGCCCAGCTGGCGGTTGGGGGACGCGATGGCGGGTCACGGTGCTAATTAAGGTGCGGCAGGTGCTGACGGTTTACCGCTGGCGGATCAGATTGCCCATGTCGTCGTGGCGGCAGATGGTGGTGCGAGCAGCGGCGTGCAGGCGAGTACGCCGCAGAGCGCGGCGGGCGGCAGCGGTAGCGCGGCGGCGGGTGGTACAATCGGCAGCGCATCGAGCGCGCCTGGCGTCGGCGCGCGCGGAGAGCGTAGCGGAGCAGAGAAATCGGGAGCTATTTCGTTTTTGGCGGAAGCGCTAAAAGGAGCGGCGGCGAAATCGGCGGCGACGCCATCGGCGTACCTCCTAGACGAAGGAGTGGCGATCCCGGGCAAGCTCGTCGCGCGCATCCAGACAAAAGAATTTTTCGACCTGGGGGAGCTACTCCCGGAGAACATCGAATGCCGGCAGGAGGATGAGTTTGCCCCGTTCCGCGACCTGGTGCTAGGCTCGCGGCGCGCACGGAAGGAAGTACCCAACATTACAGCGTGGGTACGGTGCTTCGCCGCGTACGCTATCGTGCGATGCGCGAAATTTCCGGAGGACGCGCTCCCGCTGCTGGCATATCAACGCATCGTGGTGCGCCTCGCGGAGACGCGCGGCGGTTTAGGTTGGCGCAGCTACGACGAGCGTTTTCGTCGGCTGGCGGCGGCGAACCCAAGCAGTCAATGGTCGCGCGCGGACGGAAACATCCTCGGGGAGGTTTACTACAACCGCGCTTCGCCTGCAAGATCCGACGGTATCGACGCATCGGCGTGGTTGAACCGCCCACTGGCAGCAGCCCGCGCGCGGACGCCGGATAGAGGAGCACGAGCGCCTATAAGCGGCGTCTGTCTCGACTGGAACAACCGCGCCAGGTGCCGGTTCGGCGCGGCATGTCGTTTTCGCCACGTTTGCCTGCAATGCGGCGATGATCACAAAGCGTCGGTGTGCACGCGCGCGGATGCGGGTGAGCGTCTTCCTCAGCGCGAGCGCTCACCGGTGCGGCGCAGCGTAAAAGGCAAGGAGTAGACGCGGCGGCAACAGTTGCATGAACAAATGTGTTGGGTAGTTATGTGGGTACGTGTGAGTTGTGGAAGGGATAAGATTGCCGTGAAGGGTTTGTGTTGACGTGCGCTCTGTCCTCACAGGCGAGACAGAAGGGATCACAGCGCCTGAATGCAACGTCTTCCGCGGTCGCTACCGCTATCGGGCGGACTTGAAGGCGTTTGACGCGTGCGTTAGGAGCGATGCGGCGGAGACTGAGCTTTCGCACGAGCTACGGGCGACGTCGTCACCAATCCGCGTTGAGCAGTGGCGTCGCGGCCTCGCGTCACATCCCGACCGATCGTTTGCGGAATACATTTGTACAGGCCTCGAAGGCGGATTCCGCATTGGCTTTGCGGGAGGCTCCGGTTTACGCAGTGCGCAAAGGAATATGGGCTCGGCGCGAGCCAACGCGGCGGTTGTTCAAGAATACCTGGAGGGCGAGGTGCACGCTCGACGCTTAGTGGGGCCGCCGCCGGCGGGGCTGCGGTGCCACGTGAGCCCATTCGGCGTAATCCCAAAACCGCATCAGCCCGGAAAATGGCGCCTGATTGTCAATCTGTCCGCGCCTGATGGCCTGAGCGTGAACGACGGCATTAGCCCGGAGCTCTCGTCCGTGCATTATGCAAGAGTGGACGATGCAGCCCGGTTGGTGCTAGCGGCGGGGAGAAACGCGCGCCTCGCGAAGCTGGATCTCAAGTCGGCATATCGTATGGTGCCGGTGCACCCCGCCGATCGGCCGCTGCTGGCCGTGCGATGGCGGGAGGAGGTATGGCTTGACGCGGCTCTCCCGTTCGGTCTACGCTCGGCTCCAAAGATTTTCTCCGCGGTCGCTGACGCGCTGCAATGGATCATGCGGGAGCGGGGAGTTGCAATGGGAATCCACTGCCTGGACGATTTTCTGTTCGTTGGGAGAGCGGATACCAGCGAGTGCGGCGACAGCCTGCGGATTGCTCTAGAGGCATGTCGCGACCTGGGGATGCCGGTGGCAATGCACAAGGTGGGAGGCCCCGCTACAGTCCTGGACTTCTTGGGCATCGAGATCGATTCGGCCCGCGGTGAGCTGCGCCTGCCACCCGCTAAGCTCGGGAGACTGCGTGCCAAGCTGGCGGAGGCGATCGATTCAGTACGATGGTCGAGGGCATGGACAAAGCGCGAGCTGCTGTCGCTGATTGGAGTGCTACATCATGCAGCGACCGTCATAACGCCGGGACGGGCCTTTGTGCGCCGGCTCATCAACCTGTCGCGGATCCCCAAACGGCTGCACCACCGGGTCCGTTTTAGCCGGGAGGCGAGAGAAGATTTGGAGTGGTGGTCAGCCTATGCTGATCGGTGGAATGGGCGCGGTTTGATCGCGTCTCTCGGTTTTGGCCCTCCTCGCGCGAGGCTGCAAACGGACGCGTCGGGATCATGGGGCTGTGGAGCCCTAGACGTGACGGAGGGCACTTGGAGAGGCTTCGCCGTACGCTGGTCACCAAAGTGGCGAGAGATGGCGATCGCGCCCAAGGAGATGTTCCCGATCGTCGCGGCGCTGCTCCTGTGGGGCGATCGGTGGGCGGGCGGCACGCTGTTAGTCGAGTCGGACAACAGCACGGTAGTCGCTGCATGTAACAGAGGAACGTCGCGGGACGCGGCGCTGATGCGGCTGGTGAGGGTCATGCAGTTCGCCCTGGCGCATCGCAACTGCGCGATCAATGCGGTACATCTACCCGGGGAAAAGAATTGGGCCGCCGACGCATTATCACGGAGCGAAGCTCACCGGTTGTCTTCGCAGGTCGGCAAGTGGAGCGAGATCGCGCTCCCCAGCGAAATCGTGTCGGCGCTCGACGAGCTGGCGGAATCCGACCCCCGCTGGACGTCGGACAGTTGGAGGAGGCTCGTCGGCGCTATTTGAGCAAGGGGCTGGCGAGCGGCACAAGGAAGGCTTACTCCGCAGGACAACGCCGTTATCTTGACTTCTGCGAGCGCGCGGGGATCACTGGATTGCCTACTAACGAAAATACACTATGCTTATTTGCAGCTGCACTCGCTGAAGAGGGTCTGCTTGCGGCGACAATACGAGCTTACCTGTCGGCGGTACGCAACCTTCACGTGGAGGAGGGACTGGGGGACCCTCTCACCCCACGGCCGCCGCGGCTGTCCCTTGTCGTGCGTGGGATTCAAAGGGAGCAGGCGGAACGGGGAGCCGGCGGAGGTGATACTCGCCTCCCGTTCGACGAAAAAATGTTGGAGTGCGTGCGAGAGGAGTGGAAGAAGAGCCGTAGCAGCTATGAATCGGCGATGCTCTGGGCAGCGGTTTGCGTTGGTTTCTTCGGCTGCTTGCGCACGGCTGAGTTTCTGGTATCGACACCCGGCGAGTTCCGCCCGCATCGGAATCTAACCGCGTCGGACGTGGCCGTCGACAATCGACAGGATCCGACCTGGGCGAGGCTACACATCAAATTCTCAAAAACGGATCAATTCGGCGAGGGAGCGTACGTGTTCTTGGGGCGAGAACATGCGGGGCGATGTCCCGTAGCGGCGCTGTTACAGTACATGGCGCGGCGGGGTGCGGGCGAGGGCCCGCTCTTCCAGTTCCCCAGGGGGGACCCGCTGACGCCTCGTCATTTTGCGCAGGCGATACGAAGCGCGCTGACAGCGAGAGGGATGCCCGCCGATCGAGTATCAGGCCACAGCTTACGCATCGGAGCGGCAACGGCGGCGGCGAGAAGTGGAAAGGGGGAAGAAGCGATCCGGGCACTGGGACGATGGAAAAGCAATTCGTACAAACGGTATATTCGCTTGGCGAGCGCAGGCGAACCTGGAACGACGCGGCGCTAGCGGCTAATTGACGAGATTTCGCTAATAAAGGCGACAGGCGCATGCGCGAAGACACGTAGGCAGGCACGCGCGTCGTGGGCAGAACACATAGCGAAGGGGACGCGCCTAGGCAGGCAGGATGGATGGGTCGGTGGCTTTGCCTTCGGGCCACCTCCCTGCCTCGGCGCTGTCTGCAACGCCAGGCAGGGGGCGTTACGTGACGCAGGCGGGCTCGTCACGTGATGCGGTCACGCCCCCGCACCGCAGACTCTTCCGGATTCGGCAGAGCGAGCGACCCGTCATTAATGAAGGTTAATGCTAGTTAACCGCCGTTAATGACGTCGCGCAGCGAGGCATGCGCGGCTGCAGACGCCGTTCGAAGCTACAGCGGCGGGCACGTTTTTCTTTTCTCCCCGTCCCCCCCTCCCTCGAAGGTTCCGCCTATGGCGTGATCTCAGGGCTGGTCGGTGGCTTTGCCTTCGGGCCACCTCCCTGCCTCGGCGCTGTCTGCAACGCCAGGCAGGGGGCGTTACGTGACGCAGGCGGGCTCGTCACGTGATGCGGTCACGCCCCCGCACCGCAGACTCTTCCGGATTCGGCAGAGCGAGCGACCCGTCATTAA